>NW_026570286.1:600000-804308 GCF_019649055.1 Paramacrobiotus metropolitanus | reverse complement strand
ATGAACGAACCACTTCTAGCAGTACAATTTACACGGAACCATGATCAACCATCACAAGAAATTTATGTAAACTGCTGCTTTTTTTTGCATGAAAAGGACAATTCCAACGTGAATAACACATTAACAAGACGACCAGCAAAAGCTGTACAAGTCAATTCACACTAAGCATACGGGCGTACATAGTTACCTTATCGGCACACATTAATGTACAAAAAAGCGGAAAAAGTAAAAGAAATACAAAATAAAATTTAAATCAAAAATACTTGCTCATCCGTGACCAAGATAACGCCCTCGTCGGTCATTTTCCCAAAACCGGCTTCCATTTCCGCGTGGGTGTAGAGCATTCCCTGCGCCTCAGCCTTTTCCGCCACATGCTGCGATAACTGATTCTGGGGAAGCGATCCTTGTCGTGTCTCCTGGAAGTGTTTTCCCACCAGTTCTTTGAACATCTTGTATTTATCAGCGGCAATGGTGGGTGGGCAGAGGAGCAGCCTGCACTGTGTCGGCCCGTCCAGGCACCACCTGACCGCGTCCACCGTGGCGCGTTTGGGAGTGGGTTCACTGCTTCCGAAACGGTAGGGATCGTCGGGATCAACGCCTGACCAGCTGGCACTTCAGCTTCGTCAACATCCATGGCCGCGCCGTTGCCGTTTGCGGCGTGGTCATCTTCTTCAATTGTCTGAAATTTTCGAGTTACAATCACATCTTTACGCCTTTAATGCAGATTAATTTCCATAAAACCGTTGTTGCGCGACATGAATTATTAGGTATTAAAAGCATTCTGTGTACATCTGCGCTGATTAAATCTTTACCCTCTTCTTCTTTCGCTTTACCTTCTTGAACAACGCAAACTGGACCATATCGCAAGCAGCTTGGGCATCAGCTTGCTCGACAGTGCGCTGCAGCCGACTTTTGGCGTGTGCCGTTGCCAAACAGAATCATGGTTTCCAGAGCGCGGGCTGTTACCGGTTGAGTACGAGCAACATCAGCGCCAACCTAAAGCGACAAATTAAAAGTCAAATACCAAATCGTTAATTTATCAAAATGCTAGTAACGAAACTTGAAACTTTGTAAAATAATACAAGTATACACCACAATTTTGATCAACGCTTGATTTTCGTTTCTTCGCATTCACGTCGATCATAAAATACTTTATTATCCTCGTATTTGTACCTGATCTTGAGCGAAGTTTTGCGTATTCCTCGGCAATAAGTGTGCAGGCATCTTGCGTCAGTTTAGGCGTGCAGTTCTTGGCAATGCTGATATACTTCCGCAAGAACTGCTTCGACAACACTTTGTCGTACTGATTACGGCGCGGACCATGGAGTATAGAATCGTATTTTTCGTAGATCTGCCCTGAACGCCGCTGATCAGAATCATCTGTGTCGACCATATTAGTGGACAGCCAATCGACACCCATGTTCAACCGCGTCGGCTCTCCATCCAACTCTCCCGCGGCGCATGGCGGTGCATCCGGACAACGTGGTCAGCCAAAATCAGATCCTGCTCTGATCCGCTTTGTCCGTCATGACAAAATTAAATCGAATCGAGAAAGCAAGGAATCCTGCATTCCAATGTTGTCCATAGGGGACTTGTACGGATCATACTATAAACACAGAAAAACAAACGGGGTATGCAAAATGTTAGTTTCATGAGGTAAAGATTCAATGACCAGTTGTCCCACTTACACGACCGTATACAGGGTTAGCAGCCGCCAGTACAGAACAGCGGGCGTTGAGCTTTGCATGAATCCCAGCTTTCGAGATGGTGACACGCCCTGAAACAATAGTAATAATCAGATCATCTCGGTCAAAGCAAATTCTGAATTTGTGGTATGTTCCTACACAAAAGTTAATCGCTTCTTAAAGGTGGTACGGTGCAAGCTATACTTGTACTGATTAGGCGCTCTGTACATCCTAATCTTTAAAATTATAAAAAAATGATGCGATGAATGGCCGAAGGATATACCGATCACAACTGAGCTCGATAATGATTCGCTAATGTAAATCATACAAATACGAAGTCGGTACAAAAAAAGTTTAGAAAAATCCAGCTATAAAAACCCTCCGACGCAGACTAGCCATTCTCACTAGCGACAACCTCGTTAAGTTTTATCCGACTTAAGTGGTAAACCTCACGGCTGCACTTAGTTTTTTATTCTTTATTTTATTCGATATCGGACAAGAAATGGCCTCGATCGTGTCGCATTATTGGATTTGCGTCTGCAATGTTCCGAACGGAAAAGACCTTTCCTTCCTTCAAGAGATTTTGAAGGCGAAGGGCAACACTGGTGGAACGGACTGGAAGGAGAGCTTCGTCTGGGTGGACACCACCAACACCCGGAAAGCTCTACTGTTTGTCGATGGGCCAACCGCGCGAATCTGAAAGATATCGGCCGGCTATTCCTGTTGGGATCGGATGGAGTTCCGTGACGCCAACGATTTCGACTTCCCGGAAGATCGAAAGAAAGATTTTATTATAAAACGTAAGCGCACCGAAAGTGATTGTCACCTTTTTCATACCTTTAAATTTTAATATACAGTTCATTTCCTAATTTTTGGTTCAAACTTAATGTGTTGAGTGTGGTTGTATGCCCACTGTGCTTGCTATCGCTTGGTGTGAATCTGCATGGATTAAAAATTCTCATTCTCATTCCCGAAGCATTCTTATTCTTTGTAAGGCTGTTTATAAGCCACATCGTTGTATGCACAGTTTGATGCCGAATAGCGTGTGTTACTGCCGTACGGTCAAATAAATCTAGTAAACCACGTACTGTACCTTGCTCCATAACTTCATGTATGGCTGTACGGTCTTCTTCCGCCATTTTATCGAACTCATCGATGCACGACACCTCGATCCGCTAGAACCATTGCACCAGCTTCAAACGTCGGTCGCCTGTTTCATCCGTCGTCACGGCAGCGGTCAGACCAACGCCCGTACTTCCTCGCCCAGTTGTAGCGATAGCCATTGGCAATTTGTAAAACAAAGCGCAGCATTTGGGATTTCGCTACCGAAGGATCGCCAATTAGTAGTATGTTAACATCGCCACGCAAACGCGTACCATTGGCTAAAACCAAGCAATTTTAAGCAACCGTAACAAAATAAATGATTTCGTAATTTCTAAATCAACAAGCAAACGTATGCTCTAAGAATCCAAGTCTGCAATTAAGATTCAATTTACGAATAATAAAGCCTTCGTAAGCCTTTCAAGGAAATTTCACAGTAATTATATGCGTTCGTTACAAAAGAAAATTAAAGGATATTAAACCGTACCTTTTCTT
Organism: Paramacrobiotus metropolitanus; assembly: GCF_019649055.1. Lineage (NCBI taxonomy): Eukaryota > Metazoa > Tardigrada > Eutardigrada > Parachela > Macrobiotidae > Paramacrobiotus > Paramacrobiotus metropolitanus. The sequence continues at coordinate 801,027 of NW_026570286.1, read as the reverse complement.
GTCCACCCAACAATAAACACAAAATCGCTTGCTTCACGTAATCATTGCCGTAAATCGACGGGGCCACAGATCGTGCTAGCACCTCGAAAGCGTCCGGTTGTTGAGCAAATTTACGAATACGGTGAGAATCGGCTTGCGTAAAGATCGGCGCGTTTTCCTTATGCTGCTCCACGACAAAATTAGCGATAATAACAGTCCGGAATTCCCAGCAAAATATCCTTGACGCTGATTGTGAATAACGCGATAAGTTCCCACCACCAAAACACGATCTCCGGCTTGCATAAATCAACCAAATCGTCCTCCACCACAACTTCCACAGATCTTGGGAGCTGACCTGAAATAATGCCACATTTTTTAAAGATGGAGGCATTGCACATATTCATAAAGACGAAAACTTGGACACAAGCATTCTGTTTTATTCGATTTAAACAACCAACTGCAAGAAAAATTAAATTCTAAAATAATTCAGATAAGAACTGTAGTAAATTTAGTAATACGTACAGAAAGGTACAGAAGAACGCTTAAATCTTGAAAATCGCAAGCAGCATGTAAATTTTTAATAAATGCATACGCGTATTTTACGTATAGATACTATATACTATACTTCAGTACCGATACACATATCAACTGATGTTGCACAATTTCTGTTTTTCACGGTACTGAATTCTTTTCTAGAATTCAGATTCGACAACAAATTTCGCATTTTTAAATTGTTTTTAGCGATTCAAATTTTTGAAATATCGCGATGCCAAACTGTCTCAGTCGATCCTTTTCGAATTCCAAAATGCGTGAATTTCTAAGCATTAGCACGATTTCTTCTACTGAGAATTACCTGGAGGTGCCTTCTCCGGTAGCTCTTGAATGGTGAACATCTGATGATCTTTAAACACACAGCCCATACTCGGTCTCCAGCGGGTTGCCTTCGTCGTCCTTGGTGGGATAGGCCATGCGACTGGTGGCATCCCGCCGCTCATCAGGTCTGTGTAGCGTCGCTCGATGGTCTTCCCAGTTTTCGGTGCGTAGTGCACACTGCGAACAATCTTGGGCCGCACAATGGTGCACTTGGTGACGATGCCTTCCACGCAGACAATTCCACCCAGCAATTTGGCCTGCAGTGTGCGCGGTGAAACGTGTCGCGCCCCGAAACTGTAAAGAATTGAGAAAAACATGGATTTTCTCGCTATCCTGTAATCTTTCTAATAAAACGAAATTTTTGCAATTTGTGATACTGCCGTAAAATGTAGAACTTCTCGCGATCTTTATGAAATTATTTTAGGAAATATTCGCAATACGTGATGATGCTACCTATGACAATTTACCTTCCACATAAGCCAACGAAGAAATTCTCGTGATTCCTGGCATACACATTGCTGGAGCGCTGAATGCAGTTGCGCAGTGCTGCTTGAAAGGCATTCACTTCTTCTACACTGTCTTTCAGCAAACTACAAAACAATCCACACTCGTAACAAATTGCAATCGATCCAAATACGGTGAAATACCAAATGACAAAAAATACAGCAGATAAATGAAATTCAAGAAATAGAGCAGCACCTGTTGCATCGTCCGGGATTGACAGCGCGGAGATCGTTGACGTTCACTTCCAGTCTAATCTGCTCATTCTGGATCATCTGGTTAATGCGCTCGCTGTATATGCGGCGGTCCTGGGCATCATCTAAGAAATCCATGTACTCTTGGACGGTAGCACGGAAACGGGCCTCTTTCTCCGGATCAATGCGCCAGCGAATCCTCCGTAACCCGCAGCGGGATCTGCAGCCGCATTCTGCATTCTTCTGGTCCGCAGAAGAAATCCGAAGACACTTGCACAATTCTACTAAAGAATGACGAATATCCAGATATCAGACAGTCTTTTCCCAATAGATAATCTATTCTCTCTAGAATCTAGATAATCTATTCCGAATCGATATTAAAACACAAAACAGTTTTCAAATGAAAGAACTGCGTTTTGTTCGCTGCTTGTGTAGTAGATTGCTTTCTTCTTTTGCATACCCTGGAACGATTTTGCGCAACCCGCGTCTGCTGCCAGTTACTATACGGAAATTGTCCATCAGCAGAAAGCGCTCAAAACCTACAGAGTTGTAACCGGAAAAGCACTAATATGCCTATACGGCGTATACGCGTACAAAGGCAGTACTAATGAGACCGTTATGAAATGGGAAAGCAAAATACATTTTAATTATTAACGTGAACATAATGAATTGTAGTGTTTTGTAATACAATATGAGTATTATTAGCACCTTTTTGTAACTTAAAATAACATGCAGTATAATACCAGTATTCAACTACAGAAAATAACTTCCGGTGAGGCGTAATTGGCACGCTTAGGCTGAGCACCCTGTAATAACGCATCGTACGTACAGTACATCAGATCAAGCTGTCACCTCAAATGCACTTTATTCTTTATTGCTTTAATAGAAAATTTAGAATCAGAAGTGGAAATGTTTTTATTTACCTACTTCGAACCTTTCAATTTCAGTTTATTAATAGTTCACAGTTGGTTTTCTTTCGTCGTTTTCGATTTACGATGCCGACTTATCGTTGCATAAAATGCGAGGAACCTGCAGATTCATTGTTCATCCATTACAGTCCGGGAGTAACGAAACTCCAGTCCTGTGTAAGTCCCTCTTCCATACGGGTCTTTTCACTCTTTTGTTCAGTTTGCACCTGAAAAAGTCTTTACACTGTTTGTGTGTGTCTTTATACTTCTCTCTTTAAAGCAGCTGTATCTCTATAGCAGTATCATGACTCAGTTAAACTTTTCAGCACCGCTGCAAGGAATACGTAGATGATTATGTGGAATATGATAATTTATCCGTATTTTTGGACATCCTCTTGCAAAAACGACCCGCGTACCGACATGTTATCTTCAACAGTGGATTACTGGTTCGTTTATGACGCAGAATAATAGTATGATTGCTTGAAACCTCATAGTTGCCCACCAGGCTTCCACTGTTGCAACACTATAATTTAGTAACGAAAAAAATGTTTTTTAGTTTTGGTTCATATGCTCATATGGAGAGTTATTAACCAGCTGCTGCAGTTTATAATTTTTTTTACTGTGGCTTTTTACTTGTAGAAATTTATATGTAGTCCAAAAATTCAAGCAAAATAAGAAAAATGTGAAAAATCTTGAATTTTTGGACAGTAGCTGCTGTGGAAGTTTGTCCTCGTGGTGGTGATGGCTGATGGCTATGTGCACTGGATTTCCTGGCGTTCCAGGGATATGGAAGAATCCAGTGCGCTTTCCGTAGATCTCCTCGAGTGGGAATTCCATAAGCGGCTTCTTGTATCATTTGCAGGTATAGCATTCTGCGCATTTTGCTTTAACCCTGAACAGTCTCTTCAATCACTTTTGCGCTTTTTCCGCCGCTTTCGGGCTTGTAGTGCTTAACACAGACTACAGTTCACTGTTATATTATTAACTTTTCTTATCGGATGTCAGCTGTTAAGAATGCTGAAGTGCCAGGGTGAACGAAAATCCGTATTAAAAGTTCCGACACTGCACCGTATATTCTAGCAATCGTTATTTGATATTTAAACTGCATCGGCACCTTGTAAAGCTTGCCTGATATGCTTAATTGTGTATTTTGATGAATTTTTGCTTGTTTTGTAGCAAACGCTGTGTACCTTCTGTCCGCTACAGCAATTGGCATAATCCGACAGCACCGTATTTCAAAAGGTAAAACATCATTCGTTATTTTATTCAAGTCGGAATTTTCTTGAACTACAGCCCTACCGCGCTAAGTTTGGACAGTTTTCCCCAAAATCACAACAAGTCGTTCGTCAACAAATAAAAACTTATTTTATGTTTCTTGTATCCCCATATGTGTCCCACATCTTTTGCACTCCAGGTTTCCTCAGTCATAGCGTGATCATTCGAGTTTCGGTGATTTAAAAACTAAAGCCGACCTGCTAAAAAAAGCGGCTCGACCCATTTACTTTCATAGCCATCGTCTACGTCTACGTTTTTGTTTAAAATTTCTTTTGCAACCGTAGTGAAAAACCGATAACTCTAAACTGTTTCTCATTCAATGCTCTTGAAAAAAATTTAGATACCAGTCGATTTTAACTAAGCCTGCGTGACCTTTGCAGCCTGACTGCGGGCACTGCTAAATTTTAGGGTGACCTTCTTTGCATGCTCGCAGTACAGCCGCGAGTTGTCATAGATGACCATTTTAGAGCGATTCGTGTTTGAGGAGTACTGGGTGTTAATTTAAGTTATTCTGTCCACAGAATAAGTCCGAGCAGTTCTGTCGAGAAAGTGAAGCAATAAAGATAACTCTTTTTAGCTCCAGCTTTGCCGAGTTGTTGGCCATTTATTTGACACCCTCATCTCCCCGTCTGTGTAGTTGATAACCTTCAAAATTTTAAAAAGTCTAGTATCATCCATGTGTCATCCATGGATAACATAAACTCAACCTTACCAACGCTTGTGCGCTGGGCAGCCCTATTGTTCGGCAGGTCTATGCAGGGAGTGACTCATTGTTTCGAAGTCAAAGTGAGCACCGGTAATCCAAGCTTCTTTTGTTCACCCGTAACGGACACCTTTGGGCCACTCAACAGTTTCACAAAATCCACAAAATTAGGTTGCTGGGCGAAGTTTTTTTTAAGAGTAGTTACCAGGTATAGCTAAGGCTGCTATTATAAAGCATTCTAGAAATGGCCACCAGCCCACCCCTTAACTCACCGCTTAGCTCGCTACTGGCGTATCAGACCGTATCGATTTTAATATTGCTGGATCGGCAATAAAACGCAATGAAGTTACACTAGAAAAGTGCAGGAACAAAGACGAAACCATATAAGGAAATATTTTGTAATTTATTGCACGCAACTGTCAAACGTGGCGCGGCAGGGCTGTATTTCGTTTAAAAGCCGCTTTCTGAGGTATATACAGAGTATGTACAATTAAGTTGTGAATTAACCCCTGCAGATTTTAGCTTGCGGAATGGCAGATACTGTGCTTAGCAGCTTAAAAAATTCTTTGCCAAATGAATTTTGCATTAATATTTGTTTCTGCAGATCGATGTGTCCCGTCTGCTCCGCAATCCGTCTTTTTAACCGGCATGATGATCTCTTTGTATCCGGTCTTTCTGCGTCTTCCGGCCATTATTTGGATGTCTCAAAGTCAGCCGCAGTATATCTGGTGGGGATGTCTGCTGCTGCAATGGATTGCTGGCAGTCAAGTGTACCGAAGTAAGAATGTATTTGTGCACGCATAAAACCTTCCTTGGGTGATTTACGATTTTATGGGAACGTGATGTGCTCTTGTTAATCTGAACTGCACATTAAGTTCTGCGGATGTCGTTGCAGTTTTGACCAGAGTGCGGATTTGGGAATCCTTGCTTACAGTGGGCATTCTACAGATTCTTTTGCTTGGTGTCCAGCCATCTTTGGTAGATCTGTTGTTTGGTTAGCTTGCTCGCTTAGATGACGTTTTTGATCGTTTGCTTTGCGTATTACACTATAAATGATGGTGATCATCATTGTTGTACAAAAATCAAAAAGTGGTCTGAATTGCATAGAATTGGATTTTCGCTAGTTGTGATACCAGTTTTAATGGTGGTAATGTATGGTTGACGAGCTTTTCGACCTGCTCGTGTTTTCAGAATCAGTTTTAATAAAAACATACTAACATTGTGCGGATTTATTCATCTGAAACAACGCAATCATAATACATTTTGGATGCTTTCCTTGGGTCGGAATTCATCGCAGCAAAGCCGTCCGAATTTGAAACACTTACAGACACTTATGCATAAGGCTATTTAAATCAAAATATCCGCAAGCTATTTTTCGGCAGATATAAAAAACTGGTCAAACAAAGTAAAGGGTGAAAAACATTAAATTGCTTACTTAAGCTGAGCACTTGGGTGCAATAATTTGACAAAAAACTTGTTTACCATTTTATATTTCCTTACGAGTATTCTAATAACAGGTATTTACCTTGTATACGTTTACGTAATGTTAATACATACCCCAAAAGACGTTTCGGTGTGCTACCCTGCGTTCTGCGGATATATCGTACAAGAATGTTTTAATATTATATATAGCGGAGAATGTGTGCAAATTATTTTGTCGTCAGTTTACAGTAATACGGGCTGCGAAAATTTTACTAGCTCCCATTGAAAACAACGGACGATATATACATGCAACAACAACTACAGAAACAGAAAGTATTTAATATTTTTCCAGCAGTATTAGTTCGAGATTTTGCAAAATCCTTACCGATATGCATGTGATAATCATTATCTCAACCGCGGCAGCTTTAGTTTATTCCCTGGAAGGGGCAAGCCCAGGGGCACCTATGGTGACGGAACTAGGGCTGGTTCGTCCAACTATACTCAACATTCGGGATACTCAGAGTATACTTCTACAAACAGTAGCGGATATACCGCAAGTTACAACAACCCAGGTGATTACAAGTCAGTGGTGCCAGTATATGGACAGCCAAGTGAGACCGCATACGCTCCAAAGAAGTATGTGAAATGGGAACACTGGACATATTGCACTAAATATAAATCGGTTGTTGTATCAAATACTTTTTCTTTAAAATCATTCTATAATCGTATTTTGTATATTCAACAAAGTCTTTAAGGATAAAACCAAAGAAATTCTGTTTTCGTTGCTATTGTTTTTTGTCGGGGGCTCACAGCACGGCAGGTGGCAGCTTCTATAGCCAACATGCCAACTCAAGCCCTGTAACGCGCGTCACCAAGTCTATAACTACCACTACAAGGACGCTCACAAGTACAACCACCCATTCGACTGCTGCACCACGCATCCCGGGAAACAAACAACAGGACGCACCCCATCCTGCTTGCCCATTAAACCCCTCACTGAAGAGCGAAAAAGAGCGGGAAGTTTACGCATGTAGGCTAAAGTAAAGGCGGATCCGCTGTATGCGATTATTTGTGCCGGTTCCATCGCTGACGAATGACAGCCACAAAGATGTTCATAACATAATCGGCAAAAAACTAATAAAGTGCGCATCTTTCTTTCGATAGCGTCTTGTGCTGAGTTACCACCGGGTTTGAGAGATTACGTTGGATGTCCAATAGAGATGCCCTACGATCTCTCATTAGACAAAGGTACGAGTACCGGTTGTGGTTGGCTTTATGCGTAATTATCATAGGACTTATCACTTTTTGCTCACATGTTATTGACGAATCAGCCGACATAAATAAGTATGTACTATGTACCAGATTTAGATGCATGCACGGTGGAATCAGGGACAATCGTTACTGCTTCTCTATAGTAATGGTGACCGAAAGGATATGGCTATAGAATAATTATCGTTTTAGTGAAGGGCGATGCACCAATCGAAAATTATTTCGTCAATGACGATCTTAAACAGTCCCCCCAATTAGTGGAAGGTGATATCCGTAGATTCCGTACACCTTCCACAACGGATATAAATGGAATACGACAGGTAAACGTGTCGTGCACACAGTCGAGCACACCGCGCCCTATACATACTCGTATAAATCCTATAATTATCCCTGTACAAATTAATTTTAATATTCGTTTAGGTGTGTGGAAACCACGGTATTTGGGCCGGTGGAGTACCATATGTTATTGACGCTGTCTTTTGTAAGTGCCAAGTCGCGAAAATAATTAAAGGAACAATTGACTTCCATCGTATTTGTTGCATTAACTGGTAAGCTTGATCATTACTGACCACTGGAGTAGACTATAAGCTAGAACTCTCCCAGACATGACCTTTACTGGAAATGGACTTATAATTTGGAAGGCGTTGCTAATGTGGTTATCGTTGATTCAGCATCTGATCAAGTGGCATTTATAACCCAACGAATGTGCAGTATCGGTAACCGGACCTGTGTCCGCTTCTTCCCGCGGTCAAACGAAAAGGATTTTATTAAGATTGTTAGTCGCCATGGGTGAGAGCAATAGATTATTGTTTCAAAACCGTTAGTAATTAATAGCAAAGTACAAAACCGTTATCCTTCTGCATTTTTTAAGGTGCTGGTCATATGTCGGGCGGCAAGGCGGGAAACAGCTGGTATCTCTTGAGATTCTGAATGAAAACGGCCAAAGCTGTCTCAACGGAACAAGCGTAGGTCAGAGAAACTGGTTACTACTTGTAACAGTGCACTGCTGTTGTCTGCACCGCTATCATTATTAATTTTGTTTTGTCGACCATTATCTGCTTTTGCAGAACACGAACTACTCCACGTTTTAGGTACAGTGCATTAATGCAGAAAATTGCTTTAATCATATTGAATTGTTCTTTTGTTTACCGTTATTCAGGTTTTCTTCATGAACATACCAGAATGGATCGCGATGAATTTATAAAAATAGATTTGGACAATGTGGAGGCAAAATGTATGTATGAGAGAACTTGGTTTTACTGATGGCAAGCTATCCTGAAACATATTGGGCATTTCATTTTAAATTAAACACTACCAAATACCTTATCAGATGAATCATTGGTACTTAAATAAACGCAGTTCGAGGCCAGTTTGCCAAATACTCACGAAGGAATTCCTGGTATCGTCGCATCCCTTACGACATTCGGTCCGTTATGCACTACGCGAGTGAAGCTTTTGCTCGCGATCCCCAGAAACCGGTGATAACAACGCTCACACTCCAGAACGCCGGTTCCATAACACTATCCGGGCTTATCCGGCCGGCTACAGTATTAAGCGACCTGGATTACGAGCGGATTAATGAGGCGTACGGATGCAGTCCGCAGTCCCCAGGTCTGACATGTGGCGTCCCATTAACCGGTAGCACCTCTGGTTACGGATATTCGGCAAATGATGACAGTTCTTGTGGTACTTTCTGTACTCGTTCACATAATTTGACAGAATTTCTTTCTGCATTAACGCTGCTTCTATTCGTAGTTTATCGATCTTCGACTGGGCTTGATGATGGTTCATCCGATCCTGTTACCGACAACACTTGTAAGACAGTTGTTATACAAAATTCAATTGCACTTGTGATAAAGATAAGTAACTTTCGTAGTCTGTTCGCCAGTTGCTATAATAACTAACTTACTATTTTGCCTTTGAAGTCTCTGCTGTTTTACAGGCAAGAAATTCAATCCAGGATCCGCAGGTCATCCCGGTTAGCTGATTTGCGACCGAAAGTCATTTGTTGCCGGCTAATCGACAATAAGTGAAGTTGACGAGTACATACTAATTTTTTCCAAGCGTTTTAGAAACGATTGTTTGTTCAAGCACCCATGTCATTCACTTTTTCGACACATATTTCGTATACAGCGAACAGAGCGAACCGCCGTTTGCAAATTTATTTATGTGTGCTGGTTAAAATCACTAATGCACTGAAACTGCATGAACATTAATCAGCCTCAATGCAGTATTTAAGAATTCTCTTTCTCGAATGCAAGCTGCTAAAGCTAAGCTTTAACTCGTGTCCTTGCAAATAAAAGTTTCAAAACAGAAAAGCATGAATGATAACCTTACTTCACATTGTGCTTAAACCAGTTAACCTTACTAAGTCTTCATGCTGTATCTGTAAAGCGGCAAACATGACAAGTGGTCATCAAAGTTAATGTCATCAACTATCGATTTGAACAAAGTATAAATCCGATAAACGCTCAGTGTAACTCTTCTGTCGGCAGTCTATAATCTGGTAAAATTAATCGTAGCCGAGGTAAGCAATACCCAGCTGTAAAACCGAAAAATTGTGTAGGTACCTGTGAACTTCTATAAGTTCAGTAAGTGAACTTAACACTAAAAGAAGAAAAAAGTCACAAAGAATTTTTATTAATTAAGGAATTAGTTTTATCAGAAGTTTGTGTACTTGTATATTCTGACTGCTGATTTCAGGAAATTGTTTTTGGGGAACAAGTACTGTATATAAATATCGGGCTGGCAATACGTCGTCTTTAAGATCTGGTGTTTGCTTAAGGCTTTTTTTTAATCTAATGACCTGCCGGCATAACTGTAGAAATTTGCAAGTGCTGCAACGAGATAAGCCGACATCCAGAGTAACACAAATCAAGGCTACACTACCATTAAGTAGTACCACGTAGTATTAAGTAGTACGCAGAAGACATGCAGTTTCATTTCAAACTCACGTGAATAACAAGTTAATGAATGACGCAGCGCGAATACTAAGGTACGTATCAAACCTGTGCAGTTATTTTTAACTATTTAACGTAACGCGAGTTATTTTCGAGTTATCGAGTTATAACGTAACTCTGAAGCGTAACTCGTCTCCACGAAAACTTAACTCTAGCGTAACTCGCTCAAAAATTGTATGTATAGTCTATGGTAGCGTAACTCGCTGAATAACTCGAAACTCGGTTTACTTGCATTAATAGCGTAACTCGTAGCGTAACTCGCACGCTCCTATAACTCCTAACTCTAACTCTGGGTCAGTTTTCCATAACTGTACAGGGCTGGTACGTATTGTTTGTTTTCAAATATCCGCATATAACCTGACTGAATGCTCAGTCTCTTGCAATCTGACTGCTGCAGACGAAAAACCGACCAGCTAACCATTAATGAAATTTTATCGGCATAAAAGTATAAGCACTTATCGCGACAAATAGGAAAGAATATTACGAATAGGTTTCGGATCTCCATTATCCGATGCCGTCGTTTTTATTAACTTTGGCTGTAAAGAAACGTACGCTGGCGAATGAATGTCACAGAAAAAGCATGTTCTTGGGATGTCGCTGCTACGAACCAAAGCACCAATGTTACGGACAACACGTCAGATGCCATCGTCTCTCGTTTACAATACTTGCTTTTGGTTTTTTACCCAGTTTTTCTATTCATCTGTACAACCGGGAATGTCATGAATATCTTTGTGTTGCGCACGGCCAAGCATTCTCAATGCACCACCACTTTTCTTATCGCACTGGCCGTGGGAGATTTACTGGCTGTGTATGTCATTCCTCCTTCCGTTTATCGTATATTCTGGAGTTAATATTAATGTGGTGGTGCTGCAGTCACTATAGTTGTAACCGTTACTGCATTAAAATAATTTTCCAGGTGGATGCAGCTGCCGCGTTATATATGGGAAATCAATCCTGATATCTTCAGTAATCCCAAATACACATACGCACACATTAATTACTACACGCAGGGATGGTACATCTGGATGCAACTGATGTGGTTTGACTTCTCAAACTGGTAAATCTACACGTATTGATTGTTGTCACTTTGTCAGCAATCCATTCCTATACCAGATTTACATCACAACTTACTTCTTCTATAATTTTAACTTACTGACGGTAGAATAAGGTAACAGAAATTATCTCAACTGTTTCCTTCATTTAATTTTTTTAGGATTTTAATAGCGTTTTCCGTGGAACGGGTTAGAGCATTATTCGATCCACTGTCGTACCGTGGTCCGCCGGCGGCAAAGCGAGCCCGCATTGTCATTGGTTTTGTATTTGTATGCGCAGCCTTATCCAATATGTACCGCATGGTGATGCAGTATTATTTAATGGCCACACGAGATATTCCAACGTTTCTTAAAGATTCAGTCAACGCGTTTATAACAGGAGCGCCTAACTGGCTACAAACATGGAATGATGTTAATATGTATTACAAGGTATAGAGAGATGCGCGGCCATGTACCTTACTTATATTATATACAATATTCCAGCTGTACGGTATTAACGGTCGAGCTAACGGCCCAATCACTGTACGGGTAGCAGTCCTATTTTTATTATTACACTGCGCTCAGTTAGGTAATACTCGTACGGTTTCTACTTTCTAGGACATCGAAGTCATTGTCGTGTTTCTTATATTGCTGATCTGTAATATTTGTATAATTCGCTGTATATTTCGGCATCGCCAAAAGATCTCCTTTTGCCCAACTATTACCAGCACCGACCGCAAGCGTGCCGGTGGGAGCACAGTAGACTTCGGCTGTGTAAATATCCTCTTGGCTGCCGTCACAGTGCCGTGCTGACTTACGTCATCGGCTTATTCCCACTGACTGTGACTGATGTCCTGGGAAAGCTTTCAAACTATCCGCTCTGCCTTTTTCAGTTTACTTATGCTAGCAATATCCTCAATTATCCGAACTGTGTTCTGATGTTGGTTCCATACACTATAAACTTTTATCTCTATGTGGGTTTCTGTTGCACTTTTCGCAACCAAACCAGAGCGGTGCTTACGGAGACAAAAGCCAGAATGGAGACGTGGCTATCTGCCAGAGGAATGGGCGCTTGTTGTCGGCGGTGTCCGGAAGTCGGTAAAAGAGCGCTAGCGAGCTTGAAAATACGGGAATCGGCTGATGCACCCATGATTATTTTGGAAAGAGATCGCGAACTGCTGTCAAAGACCGCAAACGGTGCAAAAGTAGTCCAGTTAAAACAAGATGCAGAATTATCGGAGTGCAACGTTACGGAGGTCACAAATGTTAGATTGTGATTGTGCTTATATTAGCGGCCAGGCGCATACATGTACGCGCAACCGGATATTTATTTTGAATTTCCTCGTTCCTGTTTTGTTACGATATTTCTAGAGTCGATATTTAACTGAAAAAAGACTGCTGTAAATTTGTAATATTTTTTTAGATACGAATCATGCGATTAAAATTAGATTATGACAGACATTGCCTTTAGAGGTACCTAACGAAACTTAAAGTTTGATCTTGTACTTAACTTATATCATGATGCGTATTTTGTAGCTTTATTTGTGACCTTTTAAAAACTTCTATTCCTTGGTATGCCATATATACTTATACTTTGTACTTAGCCTTAAACAAGTGTTAATAATATTTTTATTAGGGTCTACTAGCGCAGGATGGCTGTTTTGTTAATTGGTTACTGCCTGAAGTAAAAGGTGGTAAACAATAACTGCAAAAATGCAGCTGCATTCCTATTTCGTACTGATACGTATTGTGGCATTTACACATTTACATGGCCCAATCATACCAGTACATTTGAATAATGACTTGATTTTGCGATTTTGCACAGCATTGTCAGCAGCATAACGTGAGAAATGGCTCTTGGCAAGTTTTTGTTTACTTCGTAGTCACAACAGCGTTCTTATACCAAATACCATACTTTCTCGTAATAAGTTTGCCGAAAAGCCATGAGGCGAGGGAGTACGTGCAGTACACTGCAGTCGACGGCCTTATAACATCACAAACATTCACAATAATGTGACAATATCACTAGCGGAACAATAAAAACAGACCGGCAGCGATACGGAAAATGCCATTTTGCTGGAGAAGTGATGTTTTTCAACTCGTGTTATTGCATTCATTTATGACTTCGTTTTCGCCTTTTCGGTAACACTTCTCTTTTCTGTTCATGGCTAACACGTTGATTGTTAAATTATCCGTACAAGTATAGTTAGTGCTAGTATAGTTAGTGGTATAGTTGATGAAGTATAATTAGTGTTGCTGCCGTTTCCTGACGAAAAAACTACAAAATCGAAGCGCGCAGTAATACATGGCTCGAATTTAAATCAACAGCTCTTAAGTTTTCATTAATTATTGTTTGGTGTGATTATGAATGAAAGCACATCACTGCATAACATAACGGCAGGAAGTTGCCCGTGGGACGTTGATACCGGTAACCAGAGCGACAATGCCACCGATGACCCACTGGCCTCTCATGTCGCCCGTTCACAATATATTTTTATTGTCTGCTATCCAGTTTTGCTCCTGATCTGTACTCTTGGGAATCTCTTGAATATTACTGTATTGAGCAGCATTAGACCTCCACAGTGTGCCACCGTTTTTCTTATTGCGCTAGCCGTCGGTGATCTTCTGACATTGTACGACTAATAAAGCATTTGCAGTTTCTGTTTTACTGTGTGCTTGCATTATTTAAAACCGACAGTTTTGCAGATGGATGCAACTTCCGCAGTACATGTTCATTCTGAATCCAGATATGTTCACCATGCAGTACTACTCGTACGAAAAGATGAACGCGTATACACAGGGATGGTACATTTGGATGCAGATGATGTGGCCTGTATTTTCCGACTGGTAAGCTTTAGAATGTGTGTTTCCGACACGTACTAATTAGAAACAAAATTTCCAGGATCCTGATAGCGTTCTCCGTGGAGCGTGTAAAGGCGTTGTTTAACCCGCTCTCCTATCACGGTCCACCAGCTGCGCGGCGTGCCCGAATTGTCATCCTGTGCATCCTGCTTTACGCAGCGCTTTCCTGTGTATATAAAGCCGTTGTACACTATTACGTATTAGCAACGCGTGATCTCAAAGCGTTTAGCGAAGATACTCCCAAAGTGATAATCCCTGGCCTGCCGGGTTGGTTGCAGAAGTGGAGTGATATTAATGGATTTTACAAGGTATGCTCTACTGCATAATTATAATTATATTGCATAACTGTATTTATATTCAAATTATAACAATAGAAATTACAATTCTTATTACTACACTTATCATTAATACAGTGCGAAAGTGTTAATCATAATAACAGCATAATATGTTGCTTTAATCTTAGCTCTGCGAAGTCATTGTCATATTTCTTATTCTGCTCATCTGCGCTCTTTGCGTAATCCGGTGTATTGTTCACCACCGACAAACCATGCCCTTTTGTCCGAGTATCACCAGCACGGATCGGACACGCGCCAGCGGGAAAATGTCTGATTTTGGTTGTATTCACATTCTGCTGGCTGCCGTCGCAACATACTTGATCTGCAATCTCCGGCCGTTATAAATGAAATCTTGGGAACGCTGTCCAGTTATCCCTATTGTATATACCAATACCGTTATTTTGATGTCATGTGGAGACCGGTGCAATTGCTGATGCTCATTCCGTACTCGTTCAATTTCTATCTGTATCTTATGTTTTGCCACAAATTCGCACACAAGCCAGGGCTTTATTGTGCATGCGAAGGATAAACACAGAAGCGTGGTTGTCGAAGCAGGGTTTAGAAGGGATATGCGTATTCTGTCCCCAAGTTGGAAAGAAATTTGCTAGCTTGAAAGTGCGAGATTCGGCCGAAGCCCCGATGGTAATTCTGGATAAAGACCGTGATCTTTTATCTAAAAAGAAAACCAGCGACAGGATAATCAGCTTGCACCAATCATTTGATGACAATGCTACCGAAGTGACACATGTAAAAATTTGATTCAGTGTTTGTCGGTCCATCATGTTCCTCGACGTTTAATGTGTTTTAAGCGTTTGATGGTATAATGCTGTTAAAATAAAATTGTGCATTAAAGTGTAATTAGTTTAGCATGTTTAAGGCATCATCGCGGAGTCTTGTTATTAGCAAGTTCTGCATCATCAAAAGGTCATGGTTATTTTACTGTAATTATGAAAAATCGTTAAGTTTAATGCAAGCATCCTGACTGATCAGCCGTGATTGTCATTGGGCAGGATAAAATGCAGATGCAAAACATCATAATCCACCTACGAATTCGGTTCATCAATTAGCTGAGCTTGCTACTCGTATTATACTTGAAGTTGAATACAACGAACGCGCCATCTGTAATTCAAAGTGCTTCCTTCATAGGCCAAAATCTTCGGCAGGGAAATGATTACAACTGCCGATTCACCTTCGCATAATCGGTTGCCGATGACTTCGAATTCCCGTCAGCATATTTTTGTTTCGGTACGTGCATATGCGCTCAATTATACACTGTTTTGATTTATATCACAACAAAAACTCGGTTTGTTAAGCCAGACCACTATTTACAACCGTTCGCTGTAGTTTTGAAAACTGCCTTGAGCCAATGGGCTGCACAATATTTATCTGCAGTTTTCTAACTGCAACAGGAGCTATTTTTTACTCCTATTCGCGAATCGCGAAGTTCCTGTAAGTGCCTGCAAGTGCATTGCTCTGAATTGTAATCCGATACTTAGTGTGTTTTGCAAAAAATGTTATTATAATTTTATTTTAACTACGCAGTACCGGGCATAATTAGTCTTCAACATGTGACATCGTGCTCACTATTCGATTATTTGCTTGCAGCATGCTCCAGAATATTTTCCGTTAACTGTCTTCTACGAAGGTACCGGAAGCTTGCTGATCTGCCGCAGACCATGCAGAAGCAGTTTTGTGTTACACTTTTTATCGCGATCTACTTAACTTTAGGTACTTCTAGTGCATCCTCTATCTGCGCCTAATATGTGTACTTTTACATCACTAATATGATTAATGGCAGAAACAGCTCGATGTAATAATTAATGCCATACACCTACTCTGTAAGTGACTGATAATATAAATAATGGAACTTCCTTCGAAATACTTTGCTTGTTGAATCTTTGTGAGAAATTACCGCGGGTATGAGCCATGATTATGTTATTATGAAGAAAAATTTGATGGCCGGTAGGACCAAGGTATGATTATGACTGACATCAGTATGAGTATAAGTTTCCGATTATTAGTAAGGTTATGAGTATGTGGACGAGTAAGATTGTATCATTCTAAGCATGTTTTCTAATTATGAGTAGGATAAGGATTATTAAGGAGTACTTCGGAAGTACATAAATTTAACGTACACTTGCTTCTATAGTATTTGTGGAATACAATGTGTCCGTCGAGGTAAATCATCAAACGCATCATAGCAGGTAAACAAAAGCTTAGATCTATATTAATATTAGACGTCTACAGCAAAAGTTCTGCCTAAATATATATCTGTGGAACTTGTAAATGATTTTTGATGCGGTGTATGAGTTTGTAACGTGCTTTCAGTACAAGATCAGCCTTGACGGCACCACTTGCTCAAAACAGAACCAGCCGCAAACACAACAGAAATACGAGTAAAAGTAAGCAGTTCTTTAGATATAACGGAATATATATGTAGCATCCAACTTCGGGTTAAAATGTTTCCCGTGGCTGATGAACACAAGTTATTCCAATCTAAAAGTTTGTGTTGTTGCAGGTCATTCGCGAAAATTTGCACCGGCTTCAGATCAAACCCGGGTATCACAGGTTTCCCACAGACATAACACCTACAAACCTAAAGTTAATGCAACGGTGTGCTACATGATCGGAAACAAATGTGTCCTCAAGCCTCCCATCAATCCAGCTGTCGCTACCGGAGCAGGTGTGGGTTAGCGCATGATCGAGCTGTTGTGCAGAATGCGGCCGGGGCCCGGGTTGAAGAATGCGGCCGATGTGCTGCAAGACTGGGCTAACCATTTTAGAAGAAAATACGGAGTATGATTATGGAAAGATCCGAGTACAATTTTAGCCCGGAGGCTGCCGGATTCATTAAGCCGATACGATTGTGATTAGCCATAAGTCCATTGAATAGGTTTGATATCAATAAATACAACGCCGATAATCTATGCGCAAGCGTGGTTAAACTGTTAAAGTTCCTGTGGTTCCGCAGTCCAGAATAAAAAATAGATTTAGAATAGGGTACGCGGTGCAATACGGATTGACTTGATCGTTGACAGTTTAATTAACTGAAAAATCTTTCGCAATAAAATTACTGTACGTAATACAACAAGATAAATTCGTTCAGTCAATTTCTGATTCTGTATAGTTTGGTGTGATGTTTATTGTCTTTGCACAATTCGTTGTAGTAATTAATGATTTAGAAGTAAGCACCAAAAATAAAGATCCAGGGATGAATTAATAATCAGGTGGTTTTTCCAAAGTTGCCGCAGGCCAATGTAAAGTAACAAATTCCGTAATTCCAGAATGTTTGTTATGTTTTCACGGCTGCAACTGGTTTGACTCACAAGCACATTTCAAATTTGATACAGCTAGAGAATGCCAGGTGGGTTATTTTTCTGGATTTTTTGCGCGACATGCCTCTGTATTTAACCGCATTCGATGTCATGCTGTTCTGTATTGGTAAAATATGATTAGAAACATGGGTAGAAATATTTTAAGCCGTTCACAATTGCTGTACCTCGACGCTACGCTTTTGGCGTAGCACTCTCTACAGGAAATTAACTTGGATCCAACTTGGTGATCTATAACGTTTAGCTATCCGGAAAACTGAAAAAGCAAGAATCTTTGAGTTCGCCCGGTAGAGCCGACTGGTACGTATACAGGCAGGTACACATGAAGTGTGTCCGCCATACTGCAACAGGATTACAGATATATCCATCTTTTGCATTAGCAATATTTATACTTTTTTTATTGCAGATACTTTATCTGCTTACCATGCAGGAACATCATTTCAGAGCAGCCCTTGTTATCTTCGTTATAATATTGAGTATGTGCAATACTACAAAAGCTTATATTATACTGTGACAGATTCCCAGTTTTTCCTTTTCCACTAACATTAAACAAACCGATAACATTTACATGGGTAGTTACTAAGTATGTTTTTTAAGTGGGACTAGCAATCAACTTTTTATTTTTGCAGCTTTCCTAGCGTGCAGTAGAAGCGAGCCTAATAATAAAGACGGCAAGAAAAAACAACACGTCGGGTACGCACGACGAATTCAGCACTGTACTGCGTGCGTGCTTTGGCTTCTGGTCCATATCACATTGCAATACAGTATCTTAAGCTTCTAACACTATTTTTTTATAATATCCCACCGTAAAGCGCGGACGCCAAATTAGGATCGGAAAAGAAAACACCTGTCCAAGGGTAACAGCACGACCGGTAAGAGATCTTATTTTTCGTTTTCATATACGGGAACAAGAATTTTTGCATTTGTTTTAAAATTTAAATTTGTAGTTCAGCCTAAAACTACTGCACCTGCTGGAAGCAAGAGACACAAGTCATACACTACACCAAAGTCGACGACAGGAGCTCCTCTGTGCTCGGAATGCAATAACTGTCGCGGATGTAACCCTGGCGCACCAAGCGGGGGCGGACCCGGCTGATCTTTTAGTAGGCTGAATACTGGGCTGCTATGGCACGGTAAATTTACAAATAAGTGCAGACAATTCCTGTGTTTTATAGGCTGCTGACTAGAATATTAAAAGATGTCATAACCGTCTGATAATTTAGCGAAGTTGGTCATAATCTGTGATGTATGTAGCGGCGGTGCTCGCTATCGAGCCAACCAGCCAACTGATCGCTAAACAAGGCGACAACAATGGACAATAGGTACGCCGTTGCTACGGCACATTAGCCATAGCCACAGGACAACAATTCACGAGATACTTTGCACTCGTACGTCACTGTACCAATACGTACAGTCATACACTACATAATCATACAAACATCTGTACGGAAGGATGGCGAACAAATTAAATGGCTACAGAGATCTCATCGCACAAGCACGCTGCTTGAAATTTTGTAAGCCAACTGTTATTATTTGATTTTAACATTGTAGTTGAGCAGCGCAGCAGCGCAATTCAGATAAGATATGATCACTTTCTTAAGCGCTGGACAGCCCCGAATAACGCTAAATTAAAGGTCATCACAGCATCATTGTGTCGTATTATCTGTATAAATAGTAAGTAACTAATAACCAATTAGCCACTTCCGACGTACGCGATAGAGTACGGCACGCCATTTCCTTGTACGGTATAAAACGGCCCTTTCACTCTTTGTCTGCAAAAATGGGAATTATCTGGTCTCACTCGCCAACCTGAACCTGTTGCTCGAAAATCGAAAAATTTCGGTCCAAATCAATTTAGAAGGTGGGTAATCATTAAACAGCACATTTGTTGCACCGAATACAACGTATATGCTGAAAAATTATTGATGTTATTAAAGCAGGTACCGGCGATAGCCGGAAAACACAACTGCTGTGCCGTAGACTGAACAACCAAATAGCTTTCAAAAATTATTAATTCTTAGAAACGTGGACTGAGAGCGTACTTCCAGCACACATACCCAGCAGGCAGCAGCACGAAATGCGCAAACATGCACATGTATGAAGTCGCGAGTATCCGTTTACTCTGCCACAATGCATGATTTTACCGAATGAATTCCAAAGGTCAACGTGGGAAAGTGAACCGAAACGGTTACAACACCACAAGCGCATCGATATTGAAAATCTGCTGCAGAAGTACTAGTTGTGAGTGAAATGAAAACAGGTAAAAGCATTTCAAGACGGTTTGCTTTAGAATAAGAACATTCTATCCACGTTAAAGGATAACGTTGGTGTGCCAAATTCATACATCCATTATGCGAGCTCTGTGTATTGCAGCTTTGTACTGCATTCTATGGATTCTCTGTGGTAAGCTTTAGCAGAGTAATTATATGGCACAGGAAAGGCAAACATCTTGTTAATTTATGACATTCATTTTGCAATTAATATTAAACTACCGTAATTGCAGTTGCAAAAACCTGTTCGACTTATTCTTCTTATGAGGACGACGAAAGAAAGTAAGTACTGTACTTGCTGCTTCAGCTTGTTTTCAATAAAACACTAAAAATTGATATTAAAAATAATACAAACTGGTACCGTATTTTACACCGCCCGATACAGATGCATTTATTGTATGATACGATTGATACCACGGCATGTGTGTATGGTGATACTGCAGTATTAGCATCATTGTTCAACTGGAGAGGTTAACTGGAACTGAACTTAACTGAAAAGATTATAGGAATATTATGCTGAAATATCTGCCAATAAAGGTCAGCGGCGCTTTGGGAAGCGGAGCAGACGGAGTTTACGCTCGTAAGTACTCCTGCGTGATTCTCATATTTTTATTTTCTGAGTTGACCTCAGGGAGTTATACTTATACGAACAAAGTATGCGCGTACAAGACGAGAATCATATGGTTACAGCCGAATCCCGCAATTTTCCTGCAGTGAACCGGGAACGCCGATCCCACCGCACTGACACTCCACAGCAAGCACTCACCACAGCGGATCCATGCCCCGGAGGCGGTTGTCCGGGCGCTCCTGACGGTGCCGGTCCCGGTTAACTTTTGCAGACAGTTGCGGCAAACTTTCTTTCAGCAGAAAATTTTTCACGGTTCCACGGATTTTATATTATGGGAAGACGCAGATCGAATTTTTTCTTCGCTGTGCAGATACATGTTGCAAATTCAGTGTTAATGCAAAGACAGTACGTTAGGTGCTAAAAGGTAAGCACCGTTGTCGGTTTCGCTAGAATGGTGCCAACAAAAAGCCGACGCTGATTTTCCGTACCTTACGCACTGTTCGCTAATTCTTTGTAAAGGATTTTTCTATGCTTACCCAGTCTGTAGTCGATACTCGGAAATAATCAAAATTATTCGCGGTACAAGTTGTAGTGCGCTTAATTCCGGTTATCCCCATAACTTGGCTTACCATGATATTACAGTTCGTTGTTGAGCTTTTTTTCAGCTTTTGTAGTTAACCTAAATCATCCACTATTCTAGTAAATCTTATGTATTAATCGTTACGATTAGCACTGTATCATGTATGCACAATATTTACCTAACTCTGTCGCGTTCTGGTTAAACAATTGCTAGCGTTTTGACACACAATGGCTTCTATTTATGCATCATGATCTTAAGACCTCGAAGATAAGCTGTAGCCGGTTAACCTGTGTGGTACATTGTACCACACATTTTTCATTTGGATTTAATTTAATATTATACTGGAAAGGCTTAAAACGTACAGTTATGCGAGGGATTCACAGACTAAAGTAATTTTGTGGTGTCGCTTTAAGCTGAAATTATTTGTTATAACATTAATGTTCTCGTACGAAGTAGGTACCTTAATTTCTCCCATTTGTCACACAAATGCATACTCTTGTTAACATATGAATTTCCACTCTCGTAATATAAGTGTCAAAGTGGATAATCCCGTCGAATTATTATTATGTATAAAGCAACAAGTGTCAGCAAACCTTACAATCAATCAATTTTCTGCCTGGAAGTCTGCGCTAACAGGCTTATTACTTATACGCATTAATTTTAATATGCAGTATGAGTTAAGTACTGCATTTATTATGCACATGACAAGCGTTTGCAATCAAATGGTGTATACAGATTCATCTAACCTGCTGCTAATTATTTTAATACATCTGTTTATACAGTTCGAAAAAAGCTTGGGTGCCGATGTCTATCGCGGCACAAAGTCCAATGATCATCAATTTTCATCTGTGAGCCAAAATTCCTGCAAGAATGTTTTGCATTGAAAAAACGTATACGGCAGTCCAGCCTTCCTAGATACACATTAGTGACATTACTTGTTCAAGTGTGGCAAAATAGAATTAGCAAAGCTAATTCCGGTTAACGCAGCGGAGGTGTTCGCAAGGCTGGACGACTTGGTTGACCAGTGTCCAGCCAAGAAAACCCATTAGGGTGTGTCCTGCGAGGCAGATCCCGATGCTGTATAAGCAATGCAGTTTTGGTGGTGGACGTTGCATTTGTAGTGATTGTGCATTTCTGTTAGTGCATTTGAGTTGCTGGCGTATTGGAGTAAAGATGTTCTGCATTTAACAAGTCGTTCTTACGATCGACCAAGAACTCAACAGGCAGATAATTTCGGCCAACTTGCCATCTGGAAGACTCACGGTTTGAGATACAGTATACGATCAATTTCTCGAAGTTCCGATTTATGTTTTCTTAATTGAGGATCAATAATTTTGTTTGTTCATTATGCCGTCTCGTCGTGCTGTCTCACAATCAACCAGCCGCCGATCAGATGCGTCTCGTAGCCGTTCGCGCTCCAGATCCACATCCCGGTCGGTTACGCGTTCTCCTCCTCCGTCGTCCAGTCACTCCAGTTCTACGCGCTACCAAGTAAATGATAAGCGCAAAGCATCTACGTCACGCGATTCAAAGCGTCATTCCGTTGGTTCTGGTGAGTCATTAGACCGACTTCTCCGCCTTAAATCGGAATTGCGTCATGAATTACGGAAGTTGGACAATCACACGTCGCAGGTGTTGTCATCTCAACTTCCTTCACGTACACAGTCAGTTTCTCCAAATAAATCCCGGGACAGTGTTTTGCTTGTATCGGAACAACACCATCCTGTCCAGTTTCCACGTTTGCCAATAGCGGCGAGATTGGGTTTTGAGTTACCGTCTGTTCCTTCAAGAGTTGAACGTGAATTGCGTGATCGCACCAAGTTTGTTCATTTTAGTGAGCTGTTGTTGGTTAATCAGAATTTGGATTCTCATGACCGCGGTGATTCATCCCGTGGCAAATTGGCGCCAATTTCTTCATTTGCAGAGTGGTGTGAAGCGTTCTTTGTGTTTATGTCTTATCGGGCGCATTACTTCCCTCAGTTGCAGCACCCATTGTTGAAGTATATGAGTATTATTGCGAGTATGGCTAATCCAAAGCGTCAATATCACATTAGCCAGTGGCTCGCTTACGACCAGCAATTTCGGATGTTTGCTCGTATGCATCCTGATGATTGTTCGATTTGGCAGCGCACTGATAATGAGATTTTCCGTTTGACTATGATTATGCCTGGTAATGCTGTTGCTAATCGCGGCAATATCAGTACTTTTGGCAGTGGTTATACTGGTGTAGGTTATACCGGCACTGGACATACCGGCACTGGTTATACCGGTCCTGGTTATACCGGCAATGCGCGTAAGTGTTTACGCTGTCATTTGTTTGGTCTGTGAGACCGGGATCACTAGCGTTCACGTCAGTGGCGCTACGCCTGTGGCGCTACGCCTTTGGACTACGTGTCTGTGTTGTGTCTCTTGTGATTGGCTTGCGTTCTGATAGTGGGCGCGGCATAGCACGTGCTGCACAGCGCTGCACGCTGTTGAATTGGCTCTACGTTTTACGATCGAGCTGCGCCGATCAGTTGTTGATTTTTCTGTTACACAGACTTTTCAATATTAAAAAGTCAGCGATTTACGGTGCGACGTTTGTGTTTCCGCATAGCTCGCGATCCATATCGTATCGCTCGCTTCCACGGGATCTATTCCGTTTAGGTCTCCGTATCTGGATCACAGTTGGATCTAGCATTAGATGGTAGCAGAGCCGACAGCGGTTCTCTGATTTGAATTGTGTCAGGCAAAGTTGGCCTGTTATTTGACGTGAAACCCGACCAGTAAGGCACAGGTCTATCCGACAGCAAAGCGCAACACCACAAGCGGTGCAAGTTCCTCATCGGACGGGATTACCAGCCTTGGTTTCGGTACAGTGTCTTCAGCGAAGACCTGTGCTGTTCCACTGCTGTGAAAGAGTTCAAGAGTTCAGTCGGCGGTGTTCCTCGGTGCGGTGTCTTCAGCGAAGACCTGCACTGGTGTCACCGTTACTCGGCAAGGCTTCAGCGAAGCCTAAGCCGTGGGCCACAAGCGGCGAAGCGCCAAAAGGGGCGCACGGGAAAAGACAGATCAGACTCCTCCAAACTGGAGTAGAGCGCCACTACTGTTGCTACGGCAGTCAGCCGGCACAGTAACCCACCAAAAGCGTGCGGCACAACCGTTACGGTAAAACCGGCGGCAGCGCGGGAACGGACAGTGGAAGAAGAATCTGGATCATCTGGATCGATTCTCGTGGAACGGACGAGGAAACAGGTAGAAAACCCGTTATTAATTACGGGATTGGTTAAACGGTAAAATTGGTAATTTTCATTGGTCCGTACTGAGCTGAGCGTAAAAGTAGGCGGAGTTTTGCACACGGCGCGCACGTCTGGCCGTTGACCGTGACGTCAGGCAGATATAAAATTTAAATGGACTACTGTTATTGGTCAGTTATCTGAGCTGTAATTGGCTGAAATTTGAACTGAATATTTTGAGCTAGCAGACCAATCAGAAAGACGTAAACAACCCGAATGGGGATTTTCCGCTGAACTCTAGCTGTAATGGGAAATTTGATTTGAGATAAGAGAATTGAGACGAAAAGTGACCTTTTGAGTTGAGACAAAGGAAAAGTGACCTTTGATCGAATTGAGCTTAAAAGTGACCTTTAACAGAAATTGAGCTGGAAAGTGACCTTTCGAGTTGAGTTGAGTCAGAAAGTGACCTTTGAGACCAGAAGTTGACTTTTGACTTTGAAAAGTGACCTTTACCAAAAAGTTGGAATTGATCAAATTGACCCAATCTTAGTGACCTTTATGATCTGAAAGTGATCAACAGTGACCTTTCACAAAGTTGGATCGAGTTGATTAGTAGTACAGCG
The DNA here is from genome assembly GCF_019649055.1 of Paramacrobiotus metropolitanus. Lineage (NCBI taxonomy): Eukaryota > Metazoa > Tardigrada > Eutardigrada > Parachela > Macrobiotidae > Paramacrobiotus > Paramacrobiotus metropolitanus. The sequence continues at coordinate 776,127 of NW_026570286.1, read as the reverse complement.
ATATCAGCAGCTGTAGGAATTCATTCGTTAACGTGTTATGAACTGTAAGAACGGTTTCGAAGTTTTGTCCGAAAGTGACCTTTTAGGGCAAATCTCTCGAACTTTTTATCAAAAAAGTGACCTTTAGACGGAACTTAGCCGAAATTTTTCAGTCGAAAAGTGACCTTTACAAAGGACTTAGAAAAAATTTCGAGGTACAAAGTGACCTTTAGGACAATCATAAACCATACAATAACGCGTGTGAGAACAATTGGCAGGAGCGTCCAAGTTATCCGATCAACATGGACAAAGACTAAGAGGAACCGACATCTACCAGCAGTCAGGAAGCAGGAGCTCCCGGGGATCACAACAAAAGCGTAATCGATCCCTATAAGAAAGAATACAAGTCGCTCGCGCGTCCAGTCGGACATGATAGACAGACCCGAGCGGCCGTGACCTTTGCAAGGAAGGACAGTAAAGGCAGTGACAGCATATCAAGTGGCGCTAGGGCTACACAGAATGAAGAGAGCTCCAGCGGCGACGGAAAGGAAACTCTCGTACCTGTGGCGGGAGATAACCCGATGAACCAGACAAAGGTCACTGGGGAGGAAAATCCACAGAAAGAAGAGCGGAAGCAGTGGCAGCATCACAGCTGGATGCTACCACCAGCGGAACAAACGAGCAGGATAAAAATGTAAACCTGGCCCAAGTGGAAGATGGAAACATAAAGGTCACCGAAGAGAATTTGGCTGAACTGGGACTGGATGACCTTTCATTGGACGATAAGACCGCAGGTGATGACCTTTGGGCAACTCAATGGTCTCAGACGAATCGAACGAGTCCTACTTCACGGATGATGAAGCAACGATGAATATGTCTTTTCAAACTGCCATGAAGGAAGCTGACCGGGCTGAAGGTATGATACCATTCAAGGACATACCGGAGCACCTCATTGAACGGACAAAACTGGAAAGGTCATCAGTGTACGACCACCGTCACCGAACAGTCCCACGTCAACTTTGAGGAGACGTGTCAGTGAATGGAAAATGAACTTGAAGTCAATGAACGTCAAGCGGATAAGCGAAAACAGGAATATCGGGAAAGACTGACGACACTTGAAGCACGCCTGTTCGATCTGGAGCAGCAACAGAGTGACCTTCAAAGTGCCGCAGACGGTTGGAAAGTGAAATATGAAATTTGACAGAGAGGAAATGGCATCTTGTGACCTTAATGAGAGCATGTCCGAAGAATCAGCGGAAAGGTCACGGCACTTAGCCAATTGAAGGATGAATGTGACTCACTGAAACTTAAGGTCACCGAAGCGGAAGCCAAGCGAGATGAATACGCGGCCAAACTCGTCGACGCTACTCAACGATTGTTGACAAACACCAATGAGGTGTTTAAGCTGAGAAACGAATTGAAGTTACGGGACGAGAACATCGGAACCCTTCAAAAAGAATCACAGGATCATCAGAGGAGAGCCGACGACGCTGTCAAAGTGGCTAAGGACCTGAGGGAGCTTACAGCCACTGAAGGTGTGCGGTTGAAGAACGAAATTAAGCAGGTGATGGAAGAGAACAAGTCGTTGAAAGAAGATGTTCAAAAGGTCACCGAAGAGAATACCGAGTTGAAAAAGACTGCTAAGACAATTGCCGAGCAAGGCATGAGGTGGGAACACGAGGCACACCTCCTGGATGAAAAGGTCACGGTACTTGAATTGAAAGATAAGGAGTGGCAACAATCAGTCCACCAGAAGACGCAGGAGATTATCAAGCTCAACACGGAGCTGATTGATATGACCAAACGGTGATGACAAGAGAAGATGAGGTCACCCAGACGAAAAAACCAACTGAAAGCAGCAGTCGAGGAATACACGAAGCTGGAAGGGATGTGACCCAGTTGGCGGAACACATTAAAAGGTGGAGAATGACACTGAAAAGGTCATTCAGGAGAAGACTTTCCAACTCCACCAACATATGTTAAAGGTCAAGGAGGAGAATCAGAACTTGAAAACGGAGAAAGAGGAAGTCAGTTGAAAGTCCGTCGCCTTGAGGATGAGAATAAGGCGCTTGTTATGTCTAATAAGCACAAAGATGAACAGCTTCTGCAATATGGAGTCAGGACTTCAACAGTGGAGTCGCCCGCCCAGTTACAGCAAGGCGCACGAAACGGGCACGGGCAAAACTTCCACTTTGATATGCCGCTACGAACCGGTACTGGCAGAGGAAGTGTCAAAACGAAAAGGACGGGGAAAAGGTCAAGGATGACAAGGAGCCACCATCGGAAACTTATTCCCATTCGAATCGTGGTGATCCCACCCAATTTCATCCACATATTGAAACGAAAATCTTCATTGATGAAAGGAAACAGGATAGACCGTCTAGCCGGCAAGAACGCCCAAAAGTCCCGCTACGGAAAAGCGAAGCGAAATAACGACGATGACGATAGTGACTCCAGTACGGCAGAAGACAATGATGCGACACAGAGATTAGTGAACGCACTCCAATCGATGGGGCGCAAGACAAACTCTAGTGACCTTTGATGGAAGTCGCGACGCAGTGAATGGGTGGACACAATTGGTCAAAGACACCCAACGGACATATCATCTCACTGACGATCAGATTTTGATTGAAATAGCCAGCGCAGTCAAAGGACCGGCGAAGACCTGGTTCGAAGGAGAGAAATCGCACTCCAGAAGAAACGGAATACACCATTACAGAATGGATGGCCAAGTTTAAAGATGAATATGGAGACCGTGACGAGGAAGTTCTTGGCTTACGAGAAGCCATGGCAAGGAAATTTGACCTCGGAGGAATCGCTTGATCAGTTTTATCAAGCGATTATGAAACTCTAAGGCGAAGAGGATCATAACTGAAAAGCAGGCAGTCGGATTCCTGATCCGAAGGATGTAGAGTGGATGGTGACCTTTATAAGGCACTACGCACAACAGTGCAGGACTCCAACCGAAATCAAAGATTTCTTCCGTCACTGGTCAGCGGGAAGATAAATATAAGGCGCCTAAAGGTCAACGTAATCAGGAATACGTGACCATCCGCCAAGGCCAAGTTGAAAATGTACCGCAACAGAGGATGGCGGCCGCGCAGTCCAACAGCCAGTCGAGTACCGTAGAGAGGCGCCGGCCCAAGAGGTCACAAAGGACCTTTATCGACAGTCAGACCGGGCAACCGTTAACATACGCAATGGTGGCAGCGATACAGGCAGCGGCCCAGGTGAGGCCAGTAGCCCAGAATGTGGCTCCCCAGAATATAGCCCAGCCGCCACCTCAGAATATGCCTCGAATATGGGGTTACCACAACAAGGAGGGTAACGGAAACTTCGGCGGAAACGGATACGGAAATGGAAACTGGAATGGAGGTCAGGGAACTTCCAGAACCAGGGACGAGGTCAAGGTCAAGGAAACTTCAGAGGAATCAACAGCAGAATCAAGGATCACGAACAGAGTTCAAGTTCCAGATGATTGATGGATGGGTGGCGAACAACGTGCAGATGTGCCAGTACTGTATGTACGGCAACCATCAGACACAGGGTGCAAGTTCGCCAATACACCACCAGAACAGAACCCGAATCTGTTTGCCTTTAACGAGTGGCAACGCCTCCGAGCTATAGGTGGCTGGCGCCCAGCGGTCGCAAACGGATATGACCTCATCACCCAATGGTACCAACATAAGGCAAACTTCCAAAACCAACAAGGGAATGGAAACGGAACTACGGAAATGGAAATGGCGGTGGCCAGAATGGCGGCTTCGGCCGTGGAGGCTTCGGCCGCGGCGGCTTCAGAGGAAGAAACAGAGGCTTCGGCCGCGGAAACTTCAGAGGAGGCCAGAACAATGGCGGCGGCCAAGAAACTACCAACAGGGTGGCGGCCAATATAATAACGGTTGCGGGAAAACAGGCAAGATGCCAGTAGGCACCGGTGAGCCTACTGATCGACCCGACCAAACCACCGGATAAAGGGAAAGGTCACCACTGCAGAATGGTACTGCAGTGAATGTGACCACTGCGACGGCTATATGGATGCCGTCAGCGAAAAAGCAAAGTGGACCGGCTATATGGATGCCGCAACCACAAGAAACGGCTAGATGGATGCCGTCACAGCAAGAGAAACGGCTATATGGATGCCGTCACCGCAAAGAGGAAATGGAACGGTCATAGGGATACCGTCACAAAGTGAAAGGTCACCGCAGAATGGTACTGCGAGTGGAAACATCAAGTGGATAAAAGGTCACCGCAGAATGGTACTGCGAGTGGAAGCGCAAAGGGACCAAAGGTCACCGCAGAAGGGTACTGCGAGTGGAAATTGTCGTGACGGTAGCGCGACACTGCAAAAGTACAGCAAAATCAAAGGTCACCGTACTGCAGCGAAGAAGTGTTAGCGCAACGACGCGCACAACGAAATGCAAAGATTCAACAGGCGCTCCTGAATCAGAAGAAACCGCAGAACGACACTGCGCAAGAGGAAAATGAACAGCACGCAAAATTCCGAAAAATTTTGGCAGAAAACGACAAGGCAAATGAGCCAAGGTGCGATTGTTACGGGAACCAAAGCCAAAGTTTTGGAATTGTTCAGAAGACGAAGAAGAGAAGCGAATAAGGCAAGAATGGATTAAGCAGAATATCACCGTCATTAGTAAAGATGAAAGGTCACCTTCTGCTGGAAAAGTCAAGTTAAAGGTCAAGGAGCGAGTGCGAATGCAAAGGTCACGGCGACAGCGTCGTGTTAAAGGTCAAGAAACAGACTTGACACTGCGAACAGCGCAGCAAAAGAATAAGAAATGGCACAGAACTCCGACGACTCACTTGTGGACGCAGTAACACTACAACAGAAGGAAGTGGCAAAAGTGGCCTACAGACCGAACGGCAATCACGGGATGTGGGTACCCGTGACACAAAGCGAAACAGAAAGCGCGAATGTCACAAGAGGATTACTGGGACATGCAACAGTTGCGAACGCAATGTGAAAGAAAGCGACTAGAAGAGTTGGTTACCGGGAAACCAGCGCAAGGGTCACCGAACCCAGTCCCAGTATTCAATCCAGAGGAATATAAGAAGACATTCGCTGACTGGAATCATTCATGCTCCGCCACAGGATAAACCGCCGAATTACGGAGAAAAAGTCCCCTTACAAAAGCTGACAAACGGCGGATTTGTCATGAAGCGCAACGAAAGGTCACAGGACTTAGCGCAAAATGCACAAAAAGGACGGTCAAACGAGATGGCGCAAATGCAACAGGGTGGCGCAGTTGAAAGGTCACGGGACTTATCGGAGGCACTGCAAAAAGATGCCAATGACAAGTCACCAACCCGAACAGACGGAATGTCTTCACAAATCGATCCGACGAAAACGAACAATGAAGTGTCTGCAAAGGTGATTGAATGGATGACCGAAAAGGGATATAATATGGTCACATATGAAAGGTCACCAGAGGAGATGAGAGATGGTGAAGAAGACGAATTGAAGCGAGCTGACCAAATAACAAATGAAGTCATTGAGAAGCTGAGAGATAAACGAAATGAAAACCGTAAAGAGGAATTGATCCATCAGACGATAAATGAAGTGACTAAAGGTCACATGGATAGCACAAAAGCAAATGAGCAAGTGCAGAATGTGGAAAAGGTTACCAGTGGTAAAATGACTACAGAGAAGCAAATAAATAAAGAAAAGCCGCGAAAATATTACGATGTTCGGACTAACGTTCCACATAGGATTGATAAGTTGAGCGAGATATTGAAAGGTCATAGCACTCCAGCAAAAGGACAAGTGCTTCCCGATATGGATCCAGGACCAGTATCGCTCATCCCTGTGAAATGTAAGATTCATACACTGAAGATTCAAAATGGAAAACTGCCCAAGAGAATTGAAGCATACACACACGAAGTGAAAGTGGGAGACATAAAGGTCAACGCAATGCTGGACACCGGCGCTGAGACGTCGTTGATCAGCAAACCGTTTTGCGAGAAGAATGGACTTCATATGCTCCCATTGCCACCAGATAGACTGGTGAAAATAAACGGAATTAGCGGAACGTCAGGATTCCTAGTGACGCATTACTGCGTAGCACCAGTGACCTTACGAAAGAAGACAAGCGAACATTCCTTCTACGTCCGACCGAAGTGTGACGACGTACAGGTGTTGCTGGGATTCGACTTCTTGGAAAAGAAATTTGTACTGATGGATAATGAAGGCGAAGAAGAAAAAGAAGATGACCCCAAACCAGTCGCCAAGGTTCAAGTCGGAAAGGTCACCGAACTTGCAAAACAGGAAAAGGCTCAAACTGTTAATAAAGCGCTAATCCCAGTACCAGAGGCACCGGGAAACGAAAAGAAAAAGATGACGCGAAAAGAATTGTCACCATTTGAGCAGTTGCAAGTAATCCAGCAGGAGATCGAAAAGACATTAAATCGGACCTTGCTGACACAGAAGGGAAGAAAAGGTCATCCCAGTACCAGAGGCACCAGGAATGACAAAAGTGCAGCAGGAAGAAATTATCCCAGTACCAGAGGCACTGGAAACGAAAAATGAAAATGGAAAAGTTGGAAGAAGTTATCCCAGTACCAGAGGCACTGGGAAAGGAAGACGAAAGGTCACCAGCAACTGAGAACTTGGAACGAGAGCGTAATTCGAACCTTTTCGAACCACGATCTGCTACCCAAATGAAAGGCTACCAGATAAAACCAAAGAGGAAGTAACAGAACGTGAATCTCAAAGGAACCCTTTTCGAACCACGACCTGCTACCGAAAGGTCACCAACGATTGAAGAGATAATTGCCACACAGAAAGAAGCGGCAGTTGCAGCGAAACAATCTCTTGTGCCAGACATGGAGTGGGCAAAGCCTATCCAGTACCAGAGGCACTGGAAATAAAGACGGCTAAAGTGGGGAAGGATAAAAGAGTGAAAGGTTACGAGTTTTGAAACGAATAGTTGAAGAGGAACAGATGTTTACAAGCGAAATCCGCGACAAGGCACTCGAACAATTGAAAGGTCACCGAACAGAAAAAGAACCAGAGGTTATTGAAATATCCTCTGAGGATAAAAGCGTGACTCCAATCGAATGTGAGGAAGATACCACAGTACAGGAACAGGTTAAACCTGAAGCGAGTCAAAGGACATTAACTCCAGAAGAACGAGCCGGAGTTGTCACCACGGTTACTTTGAGGATCCGTGTAGAGTGCAACCACAATGGGAATGCGCGGAGTGTTGTGAAAATGCCTCTCAAGATGACCCTTCAGAATGGCCAAGATGTAATGCCGCATTAGCAGACCTTAAAGGTCATGCCCAAAAGAAAGCGAAAAGCATCATGCGGACAAACGAAATGTGGAAACCACACATCGAACGGTATCACTGGAATAGATATCGAACGTGGTTGTCATGTGTGGAAAGTTTTATAATTGGAAGAGGCAGATGGCTAAACCATTGGTTGCAACGTGTCGAAAGGAATCCAAGATCCTCTCGATCCGGTAGCAACAGAAAGGAGATTTGAACGAGAGATAGAAGAAATGACCGAGGAAGGAGAAATGTGGGAAGAAGCGAGAGTTGACCTTTTCTGGGACTTCCGTGTGAACCACATGTATAAAGGAGAAGGAGAACGATTATTTTCCCGGCAGGACTTGGCACACCCGTCTACGAATCACTTGAAGTGTACTACAACGCGTTAAAGAGGAAACGAAAAAGCATTCGAGAAATACTGGAAGAAATTCGAGGAAGAAATCCCAAATTTGACGTAAAAGAGATGCGAGAACTACAGGTTACCCGGAAAAGAAGGTTACCGGGATTAGTGCAAAAGAAAAAGGTGACCTTTGCACCAGATCCAGATGGAGTGGACTACCCCGAACGAGGCGGTGATACATGGTGCATGTATGAAACGATTCCAAATGATGAATGGGTCACCGAAGAGCTGATGGCAAACTGCATCTTTGTTGGTCCTAACCGACCTAAAGGTTACGAAACAGTTCAACAGGATGAAACCAATAAAGGGACTGTCAAAGAAGCAGAGAAAGAGGAACCAGCTCAAGAGATAGCCGAAGGACAATCGAACGAAACAGAAGAAAGTTCAAAGTCGGCTTTCGACATTGCGCAGATGTTAACGGACAGAGGCGAAATGTGGAAGCAGTTTAAAAGTTGAACGAATATCGAATGAACAGCAAAACCCAGTAACTGAGGCAAAAAACGGGAAAGGTCACTCGATAACGGTGAGGAATGTCCGCCGGTCGAGTGGACCGAAAAATATTAACGAGTCCCGAAGAAATAAATGAACTGGAAAAGTCAAAATCGGACGAAGAAAGGTCAAACTCCGACCAATCAGAAAGGTCACCAACGAGAATTCGAGTAGTAGAGTCACCCAAGAGTCGCTGCACGAAATGGACGAAAGGCAAAGAAGGGGACAAACCTCTGCTCAAAAATTCGAAAACGAAAAAACTTAGCGATTCGCGAGAAAACGAAAGTGACCTTTCATCGGAAGACGAGGGAGTTGATGAACGCCCTCGAAAAGGCTGACAAAGGTCAAGCCACTGCACAAGAATATGAGAGCAGTAACTCCGACTCCGAGTGGACGAGTTCAAGCGATAACTCAACAACTTCGGAAGATTCAGGTGTAAGTGACCTCTCGGGCAAGAGGATTTAATGGACTTGGATGAGGATGACGAAGTAGATGAAGAAAAAAGAAAAAGGATATTAAAGTCAGAAGATTGAAAGTGGAAAAAGCTAGAATGTCGAAAGACGTGATTAAAGTCTACAGTGATCAAAGAATTAAACTGAAACCGTCAAACTGCACACGTGTAAAGGTCAAGATGGGAAAATATGCACCGGCTCAAAACAAGTTGATGTTTACACCGGTCCCACAAGTGGAAACTGAAGTGCAACCGTTGGCAGGAGTGACGGACCACAGGGGAAAATACTTCGAAATCGTCATCGCGAATCATAGTAGCAAATACCGAATCGTGAAGAAAAATCAGCTTCTCGGCTATGTTGAGCCGTATGAACATATGGAGAATGTAAAGGTCAACGCAGGGACAGTAAAGAACGTACTCGAAGACCCTGAGGTGGACGATACAACGAAAGCTGAACTTACAAAAGATAATCGAAAACTTGAAATTGGGACCTGACCTTACCCAAGAGCAGAAAAACGACGTGTACAACGCATTCTGGGAATTCTGGAAGGTCTTACCCACATCAAAGAAACCGTATGGAGATGTGAAGGGGTCACCCGTAATCGATACGGGAGATGCGAAACCAGTAAAATGTAACCCGGCCAGAACGAGTTGGACAGGCCGTGAGTTTATAACGAAGCATATCGAAGAGATGTTGGCACAAGATGTAATCGAGCCGTCAGACGCCGAGTGGAGTTTCCCAGTCGTGCTGGCAGTAAAGAAAAATGGCGACGGAACAATGGGAACGCGATTTTGCGTCAACTATATCATGCTTAATAAGTTAACAAGAAAGAACAATTATCCGCTACCGAACCCAGATGAATTGCTTGACGCGTGTGCAGGCAACAAATATTACGGAAAAATGGACTTACAAAGTGGATTCTGGCAGATCCCAATGGATCCAGCGTCAATCAACAAGACGACTTTTGTAACACAAGATGGAATGTACCGATTTAAAAGAATGCCATTTGGAGTCTGCAACGGACCAGCAACATTTCAATTGTGTATGGATAAAGTACTTTCGAAAAGAAAGGGTTGCGTTTTCGGGTACATTGACGACGTAATCTTCGCCGGAAAGACTTGGGCGATCTTCATGCAGAACCTGCGAAATGTCTTAATGAGTCTGGTTGAAGCGGGATTCACGATTAAACCAACCAAGTGCGAATTTGGAATGAGACAAATGGGATTTCTGGGTCATATACTCAGCGAGGACGGAATTCGAATGGACCCGGAAAAGGTCACCGCGGTCTCCGAATTCAAACGGCCTCAGACTGAAAGACAATTAAGGTCATTCCTTGGACTGGCGAACTATTATCGCAAATTCATAATGGGATACGCACAGAAGACTTCCCACTTATATGAACTGCTGAGACAAGATAAGCACGTGAAAAGGACTGGACGGCAGTACATGAAGAAGAGTTCAATAGTTTGAAGAAGTTGTTGTGTGAAGGTCCAGTACTGGCAAAGTTTGACCCCGCGAAACCGACCGTCATTGAATGCGACGCGAGCAAAGAAGGAATCGGAGCCGTACTGTCACAAGATGGACATCCGATCGCGTACGCCAGTCGTGTCTTACATGGAGCGGAGAAAAATTACGGTGTAACGGAATGGGAATGTCTGGCAGTTGTGTTCGCTGTCAGGAAATTTAAGCCGTACATTGATTACGCAGAGTTCACCGTAAGGACGGATCATCAGGCGCTGACCAATCTGCTAAGGTCAGAGACGAACAAAGTTGGAATGAACCCGCGTTTGACAAGATGGGCAATGGCACTACAAGGTCACCAGTTTAAAATTGAATATAAACCGGGGAGATATTGCGACAACGCGGACGCGTTATCAAGAGCGCCAATCGAAGGCCCGACGTGTCAAGAAGAGGAATTCGATGAGATTCCAAACTTCGAGGATTACAAGAAGGAGTTTGATACGAAGGAACCGGCAATTGAAGTTGGACAGCTGTTCCTGCAGATGGTGGAACAGAGGGGGAAACGATTAAAGGTTACTTCAGCTACGGCGAATGAGTCGGCTGAAATAGAAGCTAATGTGAATCGTGTAAAAAGTTGGTTGCCTACCGTTAGTGACTTAAGGGTCACCGGACTTGAAGCAGAGGCCGAAGTTCATTATGGAAAGGTCACTGGACTTGATAAAGCAGCGGAGAAAGGAGATGACCTTTGGGAAACGGACAAAGTTACACAAGCGTTGAACGAGTGTCCAATAAAGTTGCTGAGATTCCCAAAACAGACGAAAAAGAGGTACAAACCGCTACCGCGATGCAAGGTCATCAGAGATTGGAACGAACTCAGTACAGCAACAGTGCGCATCGTTAACCTGCAAGGTGACGAAGAAGAGGAGGATGACTCCAATCTACAATTGCGAAACAAACAATTGAAAGATCCCCATCTGGCAATGATCATAGACGAATTGGAACACCTACCAGACGCGGAAACAAGATCGAAATTTGAAGCGCATTACCAGTTATGGAATGGTATATTATACCGAGTAAAGGATAAAAATGGAAAACTTGAAAGGTCATATGTTGTTCCGTTGTCCATGCGAAGAGCAATAATCCACGCATTGCACGACGAGAAAGCAGCGGGACATTTGGGATTCGAAAACATTGTCAGCAATAAGACTCCGATATTACTGGGACAGGATGAGTACAGACGTGAAGAATTACATACTCGCCTGTCAAGGATGTCAGTTCCGTAAAACACCGAGGAAATGTCCACCTGGAAAGCTGCAAGAGATTAAAGTGGGACATCCGTTCTTCCGAGTATATGCTGACTTGAAAGGACCTTTGTTACCGACCAAGAAACGTGGATACAAGTACATAGCGGTATTTATCGACCAACTGACGAAATACGTGATCGCGGTACCGATGAAAACAGCAACGGCTAAAGAATTCGCTAAAGTATTCGTGAAGCACGTGATATTGGTACACGGAGCACCGCACATCCTGCATACGGATCGCGGACGACACTTTACAGCTGAAGTATTGGCAAAGGTCACCAATGTGTTTAAAATTAAACACACATTTGGAACGGCGTATCACCCAGAAGGTCAAGGCCAAGTGGAGAGACAGATGCAGACGATTGCTGATGGCTTGGCGCAATACCTAAAAGCGGGAAATGAGCGAAAGTTTAACAAGTATCTCCCATATGTTATTTCGGCGATGAACAGAGTCGTACACGCCACAACGGGATATTCAGCATACTATATGCTACACGGCAGAGAAATGACAATGCCGGAAGATGTGGTTACAAAAACGAATATACCCGATGATTACGGAACTCCAGATGAATGGGTAGAGACCATGAAAAAGAACTTGACCTTTGCAGAAGAAGTGGCACGGTGTAATATTAAAGACGCTTATGAGAAGAACGCGGAGATTTACAACAAGAAGAAGTCTGAGCCGAACTTTAAAGTGGGAGATTTCGTGATACGGCTACCAAAGGATACGAAACAAGGAAAAAAAGAAAAACCAATCGGACTTTAAGTCGAAATACGATAAAGTGTGGAAAATTCTCAGTTTCCGCGACCAAACGAAGCCGAGGTCATTGAGCAGAACCCGAAGAAGGAAGCAGACTTGAAGGTGGTTTCGATCGACCGGTTGAAACCATGGCACCCTCCATTACCAGATGAGGAAAAGGCAACAGAGTGTACTCAAAAGATTCGGAAAAACCTTTTTCGAACCACCTCTACTACCCGAAACGGATAAAGCTAACGGAAAGAAGACAGATCAGAGCGGAGTCCGAAAAAATGACTCAGTCACACAACAGAAGCCATTTTTCGAACCACCTCTGCTACCCGAAATGGGAGAAGGTCAAACAGATGGGTTAAACGGAGATAAAACGAAGAAGAAGAAAGGAAGAAATTCGAAGAGGACCAGGAGAAGATGCGAGTTCAGCAAATGGAAGACGAACTCCGCGCTTGAAGTGTCTCGGAAAATAAGAGACAAGCGAACAGGCCGCACGAGAGGCGTTGCCCAGTACGTCGGGTTTAGCTGCACCCACGGGCATGGCCAGCCTTAATGAAGACGAAATGCAACTCGTACGACAGTCGCTTATCATTCAAATTGAAACGTTAACGAAAGATCCAGCTGCTATGTCAGACGAGATATTCAAAATGCTGTTGCGGGAGAAGAAACGATTGCAAGACGGGTTCGCGCCGGCACCATACATAAAGAAGGAAGTCGAAAGACGTATGGATAATCTACGTAAATCTCGTCGAACCGAAAGCGATGTGCTGCAAGCACTCAGAAGTTTTAAACGGGACGAAGGTTTCATTCGACCTCGATCGCCCCCGCATAGAGAAAGGTCACGCGGACATTCACGTGAACATGAACGGATTTCGGAACGACGGAGCGAAAGGTCACGTGAACATTCTCGTGAAAGGACACGCGATTACCACAGTGAAAGGTCACGCGAACGTTCCCGCGACCGAGATTACCGTGGCGGAAGAGGATGGGTGCGCCATGGAGACGAAGTTACGGAAATGAGTATTCAAAAACGGCGTGCGGAGACGTTCCGTGCAGAGCCTGAAAAACAAGGGCATCAGGTGCCGATGGGAGTTGCATTCCGGAATCGCAATGTCAGAATGTCAACACCTGAAAGGTCATGGGACAAAAGACGCGAACAAACGCGGAACCGAACACCCGACCCACAGGATAAAAGATGGCAACAGAGAGCTGCATTTTATGCGACCTTTGACTCGGGCGCAAGTAAAAGGTCATCAAGCACTGAACGAGAAGATTCACCCCCAAAGTATCAGCGGGTGGAGTCAGTGGTTCACGTTGTGGAACCAATTGTGAGCGTCGTACAAGAAGACGATGCGATGGAAGGGACCAGCTCAGTTGTCGAAACCACGTCTCAAGAGAATGTGACTCACCGACGAAATGTGATCTTGGATAGTGACCTTCAACCGGCTTCATCGACGAGTAATGAACCGTCGCAGCCAGTATCAGCAGACCGACGTGAACTGGAAGGTCAGGCGAACCAGGTGATAATCGTCGCCAGTGACCTTGATTAAACTCCAGATTTAATAACCGACAACCGGAAAGTATCGACATGGAATACAAGACGACTGATATTGATGAACAAACGGTCGAAATATGTCGATACTTTGGACAGGCGGATTCGGTTGGAAGCCAACAAAATTGGCACAATTCTGAGACAGTTGAGCCAATTCCTACTTGACTCAGGTTATGCGAGAGAGATTAAACAAGGAGTGGAACAAGGACTTTTCCGTCGGTTATTCATCCACCGCGATTCAGTACGGGACTGTTATCTCCCTATCAGACAGATGGGCTACACAGTTTGGTGGATTTAAGTTTATTGGATGTACCGCTGGACACAACTGACCCAATCGGGATGACACAGTTCTACTACAGAGACTATCCCGAACGCCAAGAATACGTGGCTCAGTTTGTTCTACGACATGTGAATCCAGCTTTCAAGTTGCTTGCAGCAAGGGCGTCGATAGGACTACAGGTGGATCCTAAGGACTATGCCGCAAAAAGGATGGGGCAAAAGGTCTTCGCTGCGAGACTGGCACATTACAAGACACAGAACCAATTGGTGTCTAATACCATGAAGGACGACATTCCACCGTTCTTCCGAGCTCATGTCGCTAAATTGGGACAACCGATGGAACATATCAGCATAGCGCATACGGCTCGCAAGGCGCTGAAAAAAGTGTAAGACACGAATGGAAAAGGGCAACTTGACACAGCGCCACGCATCCCAAGTAGAAGAAAGGATTAATAAGATCAAAGATTCTCTGGGGAGCGACTACGTCGAACCGGTGGACGGAATCGAAACTTACATTGATGAATTCTTAGTGAAGAAAAGTGACCGTCGCCCAGACCGTGCGCCTAACCAGATGGGACGACGCGGGCATCGAAATGGCACAGCTGCGGGATAATCTCGCCGACGTGCAGCGTCGATTGGCGGAAGACCCTGATAACCGAAGACTGCAACTCGAAGAAAATGACGCACGCCATCGACTTGAGGCGGTTAAGCGAAGTCGCCAAGGTAAAGGTCGGGGCCAGCGCGAAGTTGACCCGACAAAGGTCATGGAAGTTGACTCGACGGAACCAGTTGACCGAACTTCCGATCGAAACCAACCGGAAAGCGCTAAGAAACGCCCGCCGAGAGATGGCGAGGGCGATTCAAATGAAATGGAATAGTGTTGACCTTTAGGATCACACTATCGAAAGGACGTCTACGGCATTTGTCGGTACGTCACAAAGATAAAAATGGTGTTGTATAAAGGGCGTGACACATGACATAATAACATTAATTGCATTCGTGTATTTGTTGTTTGCAGCGTTTATAGCACAGAATTGCCTAAAGAAATCATGTGGAATATCTATTGGGGTTGAAATTGATTCGGTCTATAAAGCCGGCCCCAAAGGAGTTGCTACGGCAGTTAGCCGGCCCTCCTCTTTAAGCGACTCAGTGTTATAAATGCACAAGAGAAACTACGGTAATCAAGCCGGACCTCTTGAATACGAAACGGGGCCACAAGCGGCGAAAAAGAGAAAGACAACAGGTGGAACATTGATGAGGTTAACTTAATGCGGCAATTAGCCGGCCTCATTAGAGTTGTTACGGTAAACTATGCCGGCACTCTCTTTAAGCGATTCAGTGTTAAAATTAAAACGAGAAAAACTACGGTAATCAAGCCGGATTTCTCGTACTAACGTAAGCCACAAGCGGCGAACAAGAGTCAAAGATTTAAGGTGGAAATTTCATGGGGTAAACTTAATGCGGTAATTAGCCGGCCCCATCAGAGATGCTACGGTAAACTTGCCGGCACTCTGGCCGCTCGAGGCATACTGAAGTTGGATGTGCGACGGAAAGGTCAAACTGCAAGTTTTACCAGGGAGGCAAGCGAAGAAGTGCTTGAAAGCCGCAGGAAATTGGCTAAGTCCCTCCATGACCTTTAACGGAAATTTTGACGAGTGGGGTGACCTTTGGGATCATCAATTGCCCAACAGAGTCACCGTATTGGAATTTAAGTCGCATGACCTTTGGGACCATTAACCCAAAATGAGTCGCACATCTTAACGGATCATCTCAACAAAGGATGACCTTTACCAGGGAGGAAGCGAACTACGCTTGTCTTAAAGACGTCCCTCCATGACCTTTACGGATCTCATTTTGAAGTCGTACAATTGATACGCACCATATTCCAAAGATGAAGCAGTATTCCTAAGTCGTACTTGATACGCACCCGATTCTCAAAGCGGATTGTGATGAAAGTCGCATTACGGATGCGCGAGGTTGCTCAACGGAGCGGAATGGGCCAAAGTGCGGAAAACGGTGGACAGGACCTGTGACCTTTACGAGTCAGAAATGGAGGATCCTAGTCTACATTTTGATTAATACTTTTGTTGATCTGTTTAACTGTTGATCTGTTTTCTGATAGTATTTTTTATAATCGGATCTCTTTATTCACATCGTATTAAATGGAATTGTGCCTTATGGAATTGATGTGATATGATAAACGGATTAAGAGAATTTGATGTTTTTGAGCGCACACAGACACCGGCGACCGTCGTCTTCTCGTGGATCCGGGAGTGTGTCCAGCCTCACAGGAGCTCGGCATCCCCCCAGAGGCATGTGAGACCGGGATCACTAGCGTTCACGTCAGTGGCGCTACGCCTGTGGCGCTACGCCTTTGGACTACGTGTCTGTGTTGTGTCTCTTGTGATTGGCTTGCGTTCTGATAGTGGGCGCGGCATAGCACGTGCTGCACAGCGCTGCACGCTGTTGAATTGGCTCTACGTTTTACGATCGAGCTGCGCCGATCAGTTGTTGATTTTTCTGTTACACAGACTTTTCAATATTAAAAAGTCAGCGATTTACGGTGCGACGTTTGTGTTTCCGCATAGCTCGCGATCCATATCGTATCGCTCGCTTCCACGGGATCTATTCCGTTTAGGTCTCCGTATCTGGATCACAGTTGGATCTAGCATTAGAGGTCATTTGGCTCGTGAATGTCCTGACAAAATTGCGGAAGATGCTATTCGTATGCAATCCCAGTGAGCAGCTTTTTCGCGGGCGTGGAGTATCCGACCGTAGAGCTATCTGCATCGATTTCAACAAAGGAAACTGTTCAACACCATGTAAGAATAAACTTCGGCATATGTGCTCCTATTGTACCGGCGCCACCCATGGAGAGTACAGCTGTTGGAAATTGCGCGATGCCGGTAAATCCGGCAACACCGCTTAAAATTGGCGTTTTCATAGAGCTGCTTGCGCCACATCCTGATCGTTCTTTTGTTAATCAGATTGTTACTATTTTGCAACATGGCGCTAATATCGGTTATTTTGGTCCTCGTGTTTCTGTTTATACACCTAACTGTAAATCGGCTAAAATCCATAAAGATGTTTTACTTAAATCTGTTCAAAAAGAAATCGATCTTGGTCACACGGTTGGCCCTTTTCGGCATGCACCATTTGTTAACATGGTATGCAGTTCATTAGGCGTGGTGCCTAAAAAGACATCTGGTTTTCGTATTATTCTTGATTTATCGCGGCCAGTCGGCCAGTCTGTGAACGATTACATTGATAAAGCTACATTCTCATTATCATTTTGCTCAGTAGATGACGCTATCGCCTTACTTAAACGATTTGGGAAAGGCGCCTTAATGGCGAAACAGGATATTAAACATGCCTTTCGCCTGATTCCTGTGAGACGAGAAGACTGGCATTTATTAGGCTATTGTATAGAGGGTCTATATTATTTCGATGTTGTTCTTCCTTTCGGCTGTCGATCCTCGCCATATCTTTTCTGCTTATTCTCTCAAGCATTACATTGGATTGTCGCCCACATGTTTGGTTTTGATAATTTACTTCATTACATGGATGATTTCTTCTTCGTTGGTAAATCAAAGTCGGCTGAGTGTACTAATATCGTGCAGCTGTTTATCGCTGCCGCTGATCGGTTGGGTATTCCATTAGCCACAGAAAAGGCAGAAGGGCCGGCAACGAAACTGACCTTTCTTGGTGTTGAATTGGATTCAGTCGCGTGCACTATTGCCTTACCGCCTAATAAGCATGCCGCTATCCTGTTGTTATTACAGCAGTGGGCAGTGCGTTCATTGTGCACCAAGACAGAGCTGCAAAGTCTCATTGGTACTTTACAGTTTGCGGCAAAGTGTGTGCCGGTTGGTCGCCTGTTTGTCCGGCGTATGATAAATTTATTACCCGTATCCGGTACTGACGCAATCGTACTTGGTGCAGACATCCGGGAAGATATTCAGTGGTGGTTAGATTTTCTCCCTATTTGGAACTGATCTTTGTCAGCGAAAAGTGCTGTTACATTGTGACAATTTGGGAGTTGTCCAAGCTTGGAACAAATTCTCCACGTCTTCTTTATCTGTAAATATTTTGATGCGTAAGATATTTTTCTTAGCGGCTAAGTTTAATTTTAATTTGAAAATTTCGCATATTCCGGGTTGTTCAAATAAGATTGCCGATGCGTTATCTCGGCAACAGTGGGTTCGCTTTCGGTCATTAGCACCGCTGGCTGATGCATCGCCATGCGTGTTGCCTGCTGATTTCTTTACTTCCTTTTCGTCATGAATACCACATTAAAGCGCCTGTTACGTAACCATATATCTTCGTCGACTCGTCGTACATATAGAGCTGGTGTATCGTCATATTTTCGTTTTTTGTAAAGTAAAGAGTGTAAATGTATTCAGCACATCGTCCGTTGCACTGTTTATTGCTAATCTTTTGACAAACATATTGCATATTCAACTTTAAAAGTCTATTTAGCGGCTTTATCTAACTGGTATAAGGAACACGGATATTCCGACTACACAGATTGTAGTGCTGTAAGACAGGCAGTAAAGGGTTATGCCCGGTTGATCCCACCGGCGCTAGACCGTCGATGTCCCGTGACACTTTCCGTTATGAAATGTATTAAACAATGCATTCTTGATTCGGCATTGTCTGCCTACGCACAGTGTTTGCTTTGGGCAGCGTGCACTATCGCATTCTTCGGATTTTTACGACCAAGTGAGTTTGTTACCTCACATCGACATTCGTTTATCACTCATCGTACTTTGATGCAAAGTGATGTTCTAATTAAAGAACGTTATGTGCTTCTGAATATCAAACGGTCAAAAACCGATCAAGTCGGAAGAGGCTATAAAGTTTATTTACGTCCCACTCATCGGTCAGTATGCCCGTACCGGGCTGTTAAACGGTTTTTGTTGTTGTGTACTGATCGGTTTCCTAGTACCCTTCCCTTTTGTACCTTTGATGACGGTTCTTTCTTGTCTCGTAGCCGATTTGCAAGTTTGCTTAAATTAGTGTTGCGTAATCATCCTGAACTTAAAGATTTATCTCCACATTCGTTTCGTATCGGCGCAGCGACTGTTGCTGCCGATCGTAATTACTCATCCGAGGCTATAATGAAAGCTGGTCGGTGGAAAAGTGATGCGTATGCCCGATACGTTCGTTTACCACGTACTGTCGAGGGCTTGCGTCCGTACTAATTTGATGGGGGTTTGGGGGGTTGTTTTAGCAAGGACTGCGGGGCCGGTTGCGCCGGTGTCCCGTGTTTCGGTGCTAGTGTCTTCACCCAATGCCCAAATAAAAATTGAATCGTTACGTGTTGTTGTTGTTGCACCCGTAGACTGCGTTAACTTCGCATTTACTGTTCCTTTTCTCTCGCTGTTTATTAGTCGATATACTTGCCATGTACCTTCCTTCTGTGACAATTTTATTTACAAGCTCAACCTCGGCCTCCGGCCTCGGTTGAGAATTTTTAGAACTGAAGAAAGAAATGTGGTAGTTTTTATACAGATTTAGGAAACGGAACTTAACTGGTCGCAAAAGCGGTTGGTTTTGAATTATAAACGTTCCGTTAATTATAACGGAAAGTGTTTACATATACTTCTATTTATGGAAGTGCCATCGATAAAACCGTCGTCTACAAAGAAGGTTGAGCCAGATAACATATTAGCAAAACTTTTAATAATAACATATCAGCCAAACATCTCATCCTCTGTCTGACCAAAAAATTCCCTTTTTTTTGTAAGATCGGCGAAAATTCACCTCCGTCTAACCGCCGAAAATCCCATCCTCTATGTCTAACTGGCGAAAATCCATGCCCCTGTGTTCTAACAGGCGAAAATCCCTGTACATACTTCTACCTGACCGGCGAAAATCCCTGTACTTCCATCAGGCCGGCGAAAATCCCTGTACTTCTATCTGGCCGGCGAAAATCTCTGTACTTCTACCGGCGAAAATCCCTGTACTTCTATCAGACCGGCGAAAATCCCTGTACTTCTATCTGGCCGGCGAAAATCTCTGTACTTCTACCGGCGAAAATCCCTGTACTTCTATCAGACCGGCGAAAATCCCTGTACTTCTATCTGGCCGGCGAAAATCCATGTACTTCTATCTGACCGGCAAAAATCCCTGTACTTCTATCTGACCGGCGAAAATCTCTGTACTTCTATCTGACCGGCGAAAACCCCTGTACTTCCATCAGACCGGCGAAATTCCCTGTAATTTTATCTGACCGCCGAAAATCCCTGTAGTTCTATCTGACCGGCGAAAATCTCTGTACTTCTATCTGACCTTCAAATGTCCCTGTACTTCTATCTGACCGGCGAAAATCCCTTCCCCTCTGTCTCACCGGCATGTATGTACCTTGCCCGTTTCAGTTATCCTTTTCTTTTTTCCGCCAATGAAAAATCAAAAATTTGTTTCGAATCCGTATCGTAACGCGGAGAGGAAAAAACTGAAAAACGAACCCTTTGTGACAAACTACATGATTGTTTTAAGCATTGTACAAAGTTTTGCTTCGAAGTTGTACCAGAAGTTCCCTGTTAAATTAAGCCTTTCCGCATTTTTTACAATTCCAAAATATTTTACAATTCAGCCGCTCGGTATTATGCGCATACTGGTACATATGGCCCATAAAGTATTGTACTACTTGTGTGTTATTAGTCAGCGGATCTGGTTCGATAACTTCCGCATCTCCGCCAATCCTGTGTTAATTTCTAACTAATGATCAGCCAATCAGCGAAATTCGTTTTGTTCCTCTTTCGTAATTCGGACAACGAAAAGATCGAAAAACGAAAGGCGTTGAGACAAACTACATGATTTTAGGCGTTTATTAAGCTATCGGGCGAAAATTACCGTCGAACGATGTAGGAGGAGATGTTGGATAAAAAAAACGGCGAAGTAGCTTTGTATATATAATAATTGTTCCGGTTATTTTCGGTGAGTTTGCAAAGCACTAGATGCACAGTGCACACTGTGATAATATAGGCCTGGAAACCCGCACTTGCAAGCCGGCTTGTAACTTTACTTATATTTATGGTCGTTTTGCAGCTTTAGTGTCGTGTTTAGCATACCGTGACCTTAGGGCGCTCGATGGGTAAGTGTAACAATAGCACTAACGGTAAAATATCACGGTTGCCGTAAAGCAATCTGCAACATAAAAGAAATATCTAAAGGAAATTCCGCATTTTAGATCAGTATTTCCCTATTCCTCAGGAAAGGTCGTCGCAGTTTCGGAAGCCCGTGGTGTCGTAGCTCGCCGTAAGTCTAACATGAATCCTCAACTTCATTCAAAGTCGCACCTTCTCCGAATAATGATTATTTCCAAAGGCGTCTTTCCTGACTCTTTGATTTGGAACCGTGTACGAAGAGCAGGGAACAGTACCGACGATAATGACCAGTCCGATGATGACTCGGCAGATCCCTGTGAGGATGGCGTCGACTGTGGTTCCGTGGCCAGCGGGGCAGGAGTTGGGAAATAATATATTATGTAGTCTAGTTCCATAAGTTAAAAACCTGTCTAATGGGAAACTAGCTAGTGCCGTTCTGCAGTGAAATAGACGGTAGAATTTGCATAACTTGTAAACTTTTAGCTTTAAGCAACGGCGGAGTAAATTAACTAATTGCCGGTCAAAAAATCAAACGTGTGAGTTTCTTTCTTAACGATTAAAATACTTACAAGCTGTGTTTCTCGCTCGGTTATGTTTACTGAAGCGTCTAGAAAAAATATTATTTGTCCTTGCAGACCTTTTTACCAAAGCTTGACCTTTCATTCAACAGCACCATCTATGCTTATAGCACTAGTACTGGTTGGTGCCATCTATGTGTATGCATATAATATAAATTATGGTACCGCAGTAAAACATTCATTTGGTTGCATTATTGAAATTTTTCTGCGACTTCTAAAATGCATTGTTGAAGTCGAATAAATTCCTGCAGTCGACGATCGAGGCAGTACTGCGAAGTACAGAAACAGCATCGGCGACCGCTGCTACACTCTCCGGCCATTGATTACCGGAAATCAGTCGGATCGATAAGCATGTTGATTTTGTGTATTGTCATTTTTTCCCATTGGCCACTTGATGAGATTATTAGAGATCAGTGCCATTTTCTGCATGGTAAGAGATGGATTTGCATGCGCCCGTACATCGCCAGCAAAGAGGGGGGCTTATAACGCGGTTTTATTGATTATAAAGATGCCAGCCTGACATATTATTCCCAACCATGCAGCTTTATAGCCGGCCCTAATAAACCATGTGCAATGCGAGTGTAGACTATTGCTTTCGTTCCAAACCTAATATCCTTAGCCAAAGAGGGAAAAAACTCTGTGTCCAATCAGCGCCAAACACAACAGTCAAAAAAACAATCTGTAAGAAATCACTTATTGCGAGACCTGACGAAAAATAGACAGTGCAACACACTAAAATCTTAATTTAGAAAATTACTACCAAATTAAAACGAAAAAAGAAATAATACGCCTTTGGAGACGCACTGGAGAAACAAAGTTGCAGAGAAAATTTTTGGAGAAAAATTTTTACAGCACTGACAACGTGACAGCGTATTGCCAAAACCACTATGCACAACCGACGAAAAAGGCGCTAAATGCCGTGGAAAATCCAATCCGATGAAAATCCTCGCGTGATGGTTGGTTGGTTGACGCGCGGAGAAGGCGGCGCCGTCGCGATGAATTACAATCGGATACTGTTTACCAGCCGGACTTCTTCGCAGTGTTACGCACTCGGGAACGAAACAAACCAAGATCAGTGAAGATGCAAACGATACCAACCAAACTCTATGGAAAAACGCGGCTCGTCTACAATGACCGGAAAATCCATCACGTTTAGGCAGAGATTAGAAAAATGGGAGAGAGAGACCCCGTCAAACCGGCTCGAGTCGCGGTGCCGTCGCAGTGCAAATAATATGACAACCATACAAACATAACATCCGCACAACCGACGCGTTTGCCGGGCATTGATCGGTCCAGTTGTTTTAGATTAAGTCACGAAATGTTTGTGGGGTTAATTAATTAAACACACTGGATTTCGATCGGATTGCGCTGCGCGGCGCCGGCGATCCGGCCGTTTTCCCCGCCACCAAAACGCAGTTGGCGCTGCTGCCGGCGGAAAATCGATACACAGCCAGGACCTGGGATAAAATTGTGTAATGCAGTACAAAGAGAGACACCACAGCAGTAGCAGCAGCAACAGTGCAGTGCGCGCGCAACACAGGCAACACACACAGACAGAGAAGAAAATAATTTGGTCTGGAGAAATGCCACGCCCCAACGGATAAAGGGAGCAAAAAGTAACGGCAAAGAGAGTGGAGTGTGTAAAGAGAAATAAAACAATTCCACAATGATCGATTTCCCCGGGACCGAGAGGGAAAAAATGGTTTTTTGTGTGTCCCGTTGCAGTGAATATATCTGAGGCTGCCCAACAGAGAGCTGCTACATTCCGAATATACCACCGAATGTCGATGCTATCACGATAGCCAAGATGATAAGACACACCATGATCATTATTTTTTTTCTGCAAAATAATACAAGGAGTTAACTGATACGAATATCCCAAGAAAAGACGATATATTTATACGCAATAATTAAATTTTTAACTGCAAAAAAATTAAAACGAGCACATACCAAACCAAGTAGCCATCAACCAAGGAATTTGATACTGTACAATTATCGGGCATACAAAGGTCACAGGGTTGCGGCACTCCATAATTTCGCACAGCAAAATACATAGCTTCGGAAAGCAGCCAGCATAAAAAATCCAGAGATCCGAAATCAAAGTATCAAACACAAAAATGCTCCATAAAATCACCGCTATTTAAATGCACATCACCAAACGCAACTGAACCGGCAAAAGCATAAACTCAAAAACGCGGAAATAATTTAGCCAACATTCTGCTTGAAAATCACAGTCAATGTGATAATCACGGCTGCCAGAACCAAAACACCCACGCCAACCAAAATCAATATGATCTTCTTCTATAAAATAAAATCAAAGTCACAAACCAAACAAAATTAACGCAAGAGAATAAATATTGATAATCCGCAACAAATTCCTGTTTTCTTCATGCAACACATGTCCATTGCACTTACTCGTCGTGCTTGACTTTGATATTTTACAGCTTTTTTCGTGTCCTGCTTAGCCGTTTCAATGTAGTCTACGGATTGCTGCACGTTGTATTCCACTCTGTCAATCAGTTCACCCTAACAAAACAAACAGTTCCCATGTTTATTTCAAAAAATCAAACATTTATGCGTCCAGCTTTCGCCGCAGTCATACCTGGCTTTCCACTAACATGGCCATGTCAGTGAACATCTCCCTTAGCTCCTTAATACTGTTTTCAAGTTTAATGATATCCTGATGCCTCGCTTCGATATCAGCCAAAGTCTGTTTGGCCTGCTGGGAATCTGTTATAATCTGCAAACACATTCCTTTTTAAGAAATATCACCGGTAACTTTCAATATCGTTCAATACGGTTCACAATCAAAATACTTTCCGAGAAAACGAATATAAATGTAACTACTACATGTAATATAAAACACATTATCAAGTTTATCATACAAAATAAAGAAAATGTAACGAAATCGTTGGTTCAGTTAAATCAAATCTTGGCTGAGTACGTAAGTTTTATAAGCCTCGATATTAAAATGTAAATTATAGCAGTTTTTTTCGCAGTCTCCACCGCATTTCAAACCAAACCACCATAAAATCCGACATTAATTCTAAAAATAGTCCGGGGTACAATGACAACATCTGGCCTTCACGCAACGGCGACATCACACCAACCCCCTGAGTGAAGATTTGCGGATTATTGGTTTCCAGCATTTCCTCCAGCTTCTCATTTGTCGTGGCACGTCCGGCTGCACAGACAACCCATTAACCGCGGCATAATCACACAGCACACAGCTTACAAATGTCACAAACACTTTTCCGTTCCAGACGCACACACACACACATACACATATCACACCCAGACACAGGCATCCACACTGGCACACAACATGCTGTCTCACGAGACCATGGCACCTTCAAACACTCACTTATTTCCAATTGGCGCTTAATTCGACCTTTACATCGCTCCCGGTAATCTGTCTGGGTTTTGTTATAATCGGTCATGACCTCCACGAACTTCCTCGACAGTGTCGCATGCTAATGTCGCCAAGAAAAAACATCAGCGGAGGATAAGAACATAGTCCGGGAAACCAGAGAAAAAGCGCCTTTTTTGCCCGCTGATTACCTGCGTCTTCCGTATCCGCAGATCAGCTGAAGCCTTGTTTGACTGCTCTTCCGCTTCAATGCTCTGCTCGATAACTGTGAAAAGGCACACCGTCGAGTGAATCGGTCACGGAATTTCCGCTGTGCAGTTTCCGCACTCACTCACCTTTAAGCCTTACTGCGGGCTTTATTGGCTGTCTTTTTTGATATCAGCCATGAGCTGCTCCAGTTCCTCCTTGTCGCCTACAGCGCAATCAGACCATTATCGGCTACTTTTTCATATTCACGAACTCCAGGTAAATCTTACGGTCATCGGTGGTTGGCGCAGAGAGAATGGCACTGTGTTTGTGTTTGACCGCTTCCACATCGGTTTCCACTTTCTCTATAGATGTTCGTATCTCTTCGACCTGCAGAATGCACAGCTGCATTACAGTATTACTAACAGTAAAAAAAATACCCAAACAATATCCTTACGCTCTTGCCATTCATTTTTATGTAACAAAATTATTTCGAACTGTGGCAATCTTACAGGATATGCTCATGGTAAAAGTGCGCTGTGACATGTACGCAAAAAACATACTGTACGCAGATTTCGGCATTGCGCCCAAGTTGTCAGAAATTCATGTATTCGCACATGTAGAAATACTGCATTTTTAAGTCCTATGTAATTTTAGCTACGTGAGCTTTTTGTTTATATTAAAATTGTTTCAAGGATAACATGCTTATTTTTCTGCGTTTAAATGTAGCTGAGAAAAAATTTAACTGTAGCACAAAACTTAATACGGAAATGAACAACCGGAATATCTACGACGGCGATACTTTACTTGGGTTGGCCTGACTAGGGCTATCGTCTACGTAATATCATTCAATGTTTTTCGCTTTTTGGGTCGGGTACATGGCGTTCAATTTTGCATTTAAGCAATAAACACAATGCCAGCGGAGGCTACAAGCAATATCTTAAAGTGAGAAATGCCGTTACAAAAACGATTAGCATCGATTTTTCTCCACCCGAACAGTGCAGGCAATCAAGCAAGGGTTTCTTTTTCGTGTCGATCGTGGTTTTGTACCACATTGACTACGTAAACAAACCAAACATACCGAAAAATCGACACAACGTTTTCTATGAAGCTGCAGAAAGAACAACGAACCGAAACGTTATTAAAGAGATGTGAATTCTCAAAGGACCATCACTCTCGAGAATTTATTCTTTGAAAATCGTAGAATAAAAATTTATCAATTTCCAAGATTTGCTAAAAACTGTTAATGTGCGGGTATCTTGCAGAAAGTGGATCCAATGCACCCACTCAGTAATTCAGTATTTGCGCATCAGGAAATGCAAACTTCTACTGAAGCAGTTAGTGAAGTTAGGGAATGAACTCCCATCCTGCCAGTTGCAGATATCAATACGCCATCTGTCCAACAAAAAAACTGCCGAAGATAAACCGGAAGTATCTTCAAAAATCCCGCCAGAGGCGTCAGAAAGCTCAAGTATACTTGGAAGCATGATAATCGGGGATCGGGAAGGCAACAAGTTTAGCCAAAGGATTACCGTCCCCGCGCGATCCAATCTCAAGTCTCAGCCAATCTTAAATACTAACGGCAGCTTCCTTGGCCTCCTTTCGTCACTAGTGCATGATGGCTTCTTCACCGGTATGCTGTAAGTTAACCAAGAAATTCCCTACATAAGTTTCGCTTTATTCTCGCGTTTTTTTAAAATAGTGCGTCATCAAATCAACGCTACCTGTTTGACTGTTTCCATTTTTTTGGATATTCTAAATCTATTGTACCGACTTAACCCTGAATGACCACTGTTCGAGTACTTCATATTTCACTATCCGCATTTAAACAGCGGAACAAAAACAATGCAGAAGCATTGATGATCCTGCAGTATACGGTAAGCATTAACGATGCCGGTATGGTGTACATGTGTTTCTTTAGAACTGCCGGGTTTTTTTACCGCAATTCTGTTCTGGACGGGGCATGTAATATACCAAAAATATCCATAACGTCCACCATCCCAGATCACACGCTACATAGCCGTGTTTTTTTTTCAGCATCCACTCGATCGTGGCGCAACGACTGCCGTCAATCCAGACTGACAAACGGCGACCTCTTCCTGGCACTGGTTTAAGTGATGACGCGAATTCCAACCGACTAATATATCCATCAATATACAAAGCAGTAAAAGGGAAACTTTCATCGTCCTAACCCGTATCGATATATATGGATATCCTAGGCCGAGGATATCGATTCCCCCCGCTACTCCGTTGCGCTTCCCCTAACCCTACATTCTACCGACATCTTGCAAATGTACACATATACTACACACGCTTGTACGCACACCATCGACCCGAACGGACGCATTTAGTCCCGAAAAAACCCAGCAGCTAAATACCGCTCTCTGCCAGGCCGCTACGCCAACATAGTTGGAAGTGAAAACGCTGAAGCTGTACGACTGGAATACTGTATCATCGATATAAAAAGGCCAAAATTAATAGTGTCCGCTGTGCACTGTATAGATCTGCATGGAAATAGCGTAGACAAGTGGCAAACAAACGACACAGTTGCAGGTCTGATCGAAATAGCAAAGTGAATATACACTTTGGAAATAGTACGGCCAGGTGGATTTTCAACAGCATAAAAAAGTTCTGTATCCATTTGTACGGTATAATGTTGGTCGAAAACCACTTGTAGTGTTATACTGCACCAAAATAATGAATAATAATAATATTCATTTCATGACGGTTTTATTTTCTTCATGGCATGACCTGCCTCGTCATGTTCTGCATAATCCGGAAAATAACTGTGTTGTACTCATCAGTAAGAAACCAATATAATGCCAATAAAATTAATTAGAAAAACGAAAAACATCGCAACTGTGGCTAAAACTGCAATGTTTTACCGGCTCACCGTACGACTGTGCAGACTGTGCTTGATCATAATGAGTTGGTACTCATTTTCGGCAAATCGGAATCTTTTACCCCGTAATGTGCCAGCGGAAGTAATTATACTGCCATCAAACGAAACACTTTTTTAAACGGCATGAGAGCGGGCCCGAGCGGCTTGCCTCTCACGGTATGAGTTCCCAAGCACACAGGTCTGCAAGCAGCACAAGTCCCGACAAAATTACACATAAATTGCGTAATTCACCTTCGATTTTTGTTCCTTATACAATCATCGAACAATTGCACGGATGCGAGGTTTTCCAACTACCGACCGCTACCCGAAAGGAAAATGATTTCCCACACAGTCACACACACACACACACACATTTTCCCATCGATCCAAAGCATACCTCAGCTAGTCAGCATTTATTTCCGAAAATTCGGCATCTCCGGACTCCGTAAGATACAGTTTTTCTTCATTCTGTTCTTTGGTATACATGTACAGTTATACGGGAATCGCTTTCTTAATAAATAGTTTTATTTTTTAAAGCAAGAAGATTCGTACATTGCAAATTCCAACAATTCGATTCTCAAAATACTCGTATCATTTCCCGCAAAACTTCAACGATCAATTCGGTTTAACTTCAATTATTATTAAAAATATTAAGAAACATCATAGAAAGCATGTTTACCTGCTGCCTTCTGCTAAATTATCTGTAAAACGTCTTGAGCAGTGGAAGTTAAGCAAAGGTTTCATTTAAGCACCTAATTCTACCAGCGATCTTGAAACAAAAGGCACGGTGTAACCGAAAACCTCCAGCTCGGTTAACGTAGTGTACATATCCAATTTGACAGATTCGATCTAATGAAATCCGAGGAGCACAGCCAAAAGGGTTGTGTCACAACCGTGGATGATATTATGGAAGGAACGATCAATTACTAGCCCGGAAAAACGCCTGTGCGTGCCTGTAGCCGATAAAACGCACAGGACACACACATACACGTACGCAAATCGGCAGCGTTAAATCTCATCCCAATAATCAGGAAAATTTAAGAGATGCGGCATTTCCACTGTCAAAAATTGCATATAATAACTGCACTATCGTTAAACTAGTCGAAAACACCCGTTTGAGTCGACCTTTACATCGACTGTGACACGTTTCAATTTCGTTTTGTCTCAGCTACTCGTAATAATGTAGATGTGTTGTTGCCCACGAAATAATCAAAAAATAAATTCGTTGTAAATTACCTGTTCGAAAAATTCATCCATCTGACCCTGCCCCCCTTCCATATTGAGCGCCACTTCATCCAACCCGATTCCATCCTCTTCATCGCTTTGAGCCTAAAAAACCATGAAAATTAATTCAAATCGTTTATATCGCCAAAAACTGATTAATTATCAACAAAATCCAAAAGCGCAGTTACCACAAGAATGCATCGCGAAGACAGCGATCTGCTTACAGCAACACCATTAAACACCACAATTTGTGGAGGATGCCACGATGTTGATCAACTGCTGGTGCAAATCTTAAGTTCTAAAATCTACTTATGTTACGGAAATAGAGCAAACACTTGGACCTCTTAACAACAGGCAAACTGGTAACCCTTACACAAACTTTTACGAACTGCGCGTTTATTATTATTTAAATTAAACATCTGTCAATGCTGGAAAACATGACTAACGCCGGTCGTTGTGAACGCCATAAAACCCCATCTGAACAGCACTCGATCAAGCCATAAGTTGGTTATATGGGACACTAATTGTGGCAGGTTGGTACAAAATGATCATTACTTGTTACATCATGAGCCACTCCACTAGAAAAACGACACGTCGATTCATAAAACGCTAATCACTTTCGCATCAGAACCCAGCCCCGTGCCCGCTCTATGCCACTACCGCTGTCGATTTCCTATTTTAACGCTCCTCTACCACGCAGTAATCCAATTCCCGGTTGTCCATGGTCTCTACAGCAAAGCGCATAAATCCGCCAAATCAAACGCATCCTCCCTAATTATGCCTGCGCCGCATTACAATGTACCATGTATATGTAATTCGGTATTCCGATTTTCCTCAGTCCCTACGTCTTCGAACTAAAGACTACGAGTACAGATATAGCTGCCTTTCAACCATAAGAATTCAAAACGAAAAAATTCCCGTTTTTGACAAAGAAAACCTCGTTGTCGGAATTACAAACTATCAACGTTAAATCAACCCAGTCATTGAATACGGCATAATTGGCAATCCTTTTTCGATTAGAGGGTTTAATACAAATACCGAATCAATAATATGGTGCTGAAGTTTTTATTGCACACCTTATAATGTAAAAATTAATATATACCAAAGCATCGTACCTGACAATACTGAAAAGTATTAAAAAATAATGTTTTATATACGTACGCTACGATTTAAAACTTCGTATAAAAGCTCTGCATCTGCTACCGTGAACACTACACAGAAAATGGAACTGAAATACAGAAACTTATTATTATTTGTATAAAATATAATGAATTTTCTATTTTCCTGAATATTTTATTTTCCGCCAAACTGCATTATAAGTCGTACAGCAACTCACACTCAACACCGTCACAACGGCAGCACGGATGTCCAGCGATAACATGACCATGAGCGTACTGAAATGGTCATCAATTAAACAACGAACAACTTAAAAGCAGTGCTATTTTCGGAGATATTTATGATAATTTCAAAACAAATAGCAACCGTTTTAGAAAACAAAAAGGACCTAAACGCACAGAAGTAGGAAGAGAGAATCATAACTACGCACGCGGCGTACATAAGAAGAGCAAAAATCAAAACGTCCTGCTAAATTTTTCAAACTCTTCGGTTCTGCAATCAGAGTCAACGTTTTCTCAAGCACCTACCGCTTTTAGGGCTGTCAACCGGTCTTTAGTCATTTTCCCGCTGGAAATAGTAGCAAGATCATACAACAGTCAACAGCAGATATGAAAGATCCCAGGTTTAATCCGCAATGAAACACAAATGATCAGTTTGTTCCCGTTCCGTAGGGAGAAAAACGTATCAGCATCGGTCACGGCACTTGCATAATGAGACGAATTCCGTCACGAGTCAGCGAATTCCAATACAAAACTCAAGATGCAATGCACCACTTTCTGCCACGCTTTCTTTCTGGCAGTTTATGTAAAGGGCACGTAAGCCCCATGATATGATGAAAGTTTCTTTTTGGTCTTTCTTGCCAACTGCGAACCAGAGTCTGACAAATCCACAGGAGCAGCACACACCAAACTACTGTTCCCAGACGGAAACGCAAGGGAAACTGACTGACTAGATGATCCAAGGAGGGAACGATGTAACAAGCCAGAGAGAGATCGAGAGAGAAGAGAGGGGACAACGATTTTATCCCATTTCATCAACAAGGCAAGGGCTGCGCCGTTCGATATTATTATTCCAACAATGCGAATGTTGCTGAAACTGTCCTGTACTGTGCTGTAGCCCTTTAGAGTGGACTACAGGGAAACACAATCATATGTCATTATGATAAGAGCTATAAAATGCTGTTGTGCTTAGTTTTTGCCTTGTATTCAGGCTGTTGATTACATTTACTACTACAGAGAGCCCATGAGCTCATGCAGGATTAAGAATAATTTAAGATCCAGCCGCCACATGAAATCCCAGACAGTTTTGCGTATACGACGCGTGTCTGTGCTCTGATCCAATCCTGCTGGAGGGTTGGGATCTGAGTTATTCACCTAATTCGGTTCATTCTGTGCACTTAACGTCTCGTGCTCAGTACAGCAATTACAATTCCACTCTCGCATGAAATCCATTGGAAATTGTAGCTGTGCCGCGTCTATGTTAGTGATGCAACAAGGTAAAATCAAAGTTTTTTATTTCGGATCTCAACAAATAATATCATCGCCGACTGCTTAATCAAATTTTTGAATTATAATTGTAAATGCGCATTTTCAGATTAGTTCTTATTTAAGTGTGAGGAACCTTCATGTGTACAGCGAAACTTATACACTGATCCACAAATTTGCATACACTGTTGCACTACTTCATATAAATGTTTATTGAATGTTTATTTTACCATTACTGTGCTATAATATTTCACGAGTAAACAATTTATACAAGGCAACCATTATATTTATACATTAACGCACAGTATTTATAAAAGTTATGCTACGCAATCAAAATTTATCCCTGACGGTTCTTTTCCAAACCAATTAAACGGACATTGCAAATCGCGCCCGCACAAAATAAAAGTCAGAAATTCCAAAATGAGCTTGAAAACCCAAATCTAACTTACAACCTCCAGTCAAGTAAAACTTTTGACGATACTAATGTGCACTCGGGTTAAGACTTTGATCTGGACTAACAAGATTACTAAGGTTTATACTCGGTTATAAACTAAAAACAGCACTCTGGTTAAGACTCTGGTTAAAAATACGGTCAACAGACGAATCAACTGTTTTGTTCGGCTTTAGCTTAACCCCTTTCGACAAACTGACTCTCGATCTTTTCTGCAAATCTTCTTCGGAACTATAACTCAAATAAACTTTCGCATTGAAAATGTCTTCATTTCTTTTTATCTTCGTTTTTTTTTCATTAAGAATACTGAAATCAACCTTTTCGTTGAAAATGCTTTTAGTAACATCTACGCAGGGGAAGGCGCATGATATACGTACATTTCGGAATAAGAACATAAGGGCATAAAACTCTTCCGCATATACCAATTTTAGCATAGCACAATTTGGCTTAAAAAACAATTTTAACAAAGCTTGAAAAGTTAAAAAACATACTGGATTAAAAAAAAACTAAAGCCAGCCAAAAAAGCTAATAATCTTATGAACACCACGAAAATATATTCAGAAAACACAAGAAAAGCTAACAAAAACAAGTAAAATATAAAAAAACTTAGGAAAACATTCTAATGAGATTATAGATTAGAGCGTAAACAAAAAAGACAGTAGCATGCCGAATGTCTGTGTAGCGATTCAGCAAAATGTTTTTGTACCAAATTTTTCTCATGCCAAAGCGTCCGCGAAAAATTGTTTTTCATAAGCATTTTGCAAAAAATAATTATGTGTAGCGAAACAGTTACGATTCCTGAATTATTGAATGATATTTGGTGTACAAATAAAGATGTTCGTGTTAGCTTTAACGAGAGTGTTAACCCGAGTACTAATGCTAGTTTTGATCAACGTATAAACTTGAGTGGTGATACTAGTTCAAAGCATGGTCTTAACCCGAGTGCTCATAGTAGTGTTGGCAAAAGTTTCAGACCAACGGAATAATTGCATATAATACCTATAATGCGTTCTAAAACAATTTTGCAACAATTTCCATTACATTTGAAACGCTCTGCTACTCGGCAGTGGAAGTATATAGTAGCGTAGCGCTAGCCTCTTTTATTTCCAACATCAGCTAAAAACAAAAAAATATACATTTTTTTTCGAAATATTTAACCAGAAAAATGGTATGCTAAGATAACTTTTTATTTTCTGCTTTTTTTCTCTAATAATCTTTCTCAATTGAAATATAACTGTTTGGTCAACGCATATTTAGTGTTTCAAGACAACAGATTTAGCAAACGTGCAGGATGAAAAATTGTTGTGAAAAATGACGGCGCAAAATTAAATGTGCAAACAATTCAAAACTCAGGCTTTAAATCCTCGTCATTAGTAATGTCGTATATTTTTTTGCAATTACGTCATTTCGTCATTTTCAGTTTCTAGTATTCCTTTGGTTTGCCAAAAAACAGATATTACAAAATAAAATGTATAATACCATTAAATTTTCTTTGAATTTTTTAAATTTGAAGTTCTGTTATAGTGCCTAACTTCTGTTATAGTGTATTTCTGGCTGAATAAACTTCACTGGTGAACATAATAATAAATTCAATTAGGTTTAAAACATTTTGTGGACGGAGGAATTTTTGAGTTTTTGGGAGAAATAACCAGAGTTCGCAAACACTAAGCTATCTGAGGTTTGAAAACCTGAGTATAAATATTAGTTTTATCAGAGTATTATCAGAATTACTGATCTTAGTTTTAAGCGTAGTCTTAACCCGAGTGTTCATCTTAGTTCTGTCAAAAGTTTCTGCTGACAAAAAAATATGTTTTTTAACAGTGTTTTATGCTTAAAATTTTAGCTATTTGCAAACGTGTCCTGGCAAGCCGAAGCATATTACAAATGGAATGAGGTGTGCTTTATCATCTTGATTTCACTACCGCTGTTGTAGGACTGGGGAGCATCATAATGAGCCTTTCCAGCAATATGTCCAACAATATTCCTTATGTAGTTTTCAGCAAAGAAATACAAAACTACGAAACCTTGTGGCTCAAGATCCACAAGCTACTGTTTCCATGTCGCTGAATTTTCATAAGGAACTTGTTTTTACGATATTGCTGCAGGTGCCAGTATTTCATATTATATTTTAGTTTTCCGTGGTAAATTGGAACCTTTCGGATATCAGTGGATGTAAACATAAATTTTATCAAAAAAAGAACATTGTGATAACTTGGATGACTTTTTTAAAACATTGATTACCTGATTGCGAAAACCGAATGCAACACACACCAAGAAACCACAAATTCCAATGGATGTCGAGACGTGTACAGCTGTAAACACTGCTACTGAGCGCGAGACGCAAAGTGCGTAAAATGAACCGAATTAAGTGAATAACTCAGATCCCAACCCTCCAGCAGGATTGGATCAGAGCACAGGCACGCGTGCGCATACGGAGCAGTGACTCATTCGAATCGTCTACAAACGGTACAATGTCCTGTTGTGTTCGCATGCGTCATGTTGACGTCATAACAGTACTATTTTGGGATAAAACGAAAGAGGAGGGGTGCTTGATACGCCAGTTAAGCCCCCTTGTGTGAGGTGCGATAATGGCACACCTTTGTTGTCTCGCTTGGCTGACATACAACAGTACATACCATGCATAAAAACTTGAATATTATGTTATTATTGTTGTTATAAGGCATTTGAAATAAATAAGGATCATAAAAATACGATCCTGTCCATAGTCCATACAGGACCATACTTATTTTTTTCTTCAGTATACACTTTAATACCGTGCATGTGACGGTGCTACCTAGATCGAGTGTACTAGGTACAGAAGTAAGTAGTACTCACTTCTGTACCTAGTACACTCGATCTAGGTACAGTATACTGTATTAACGTAAATACAGTATACTGTATTAAAACGGTTTCCGCACCGGTAGCATTATGATATCATCTCGAATATAGATATATAGATATAGTTCTTGAAAGCGGGAATTTTCTCCTATGTTCGCAGAAAAAGGTCAATACGTAGTTACAAACCGGTAACAAGACTATCACATGTTAATTAAAACTACGTACCATGTGTTACGACTTTTACTGGTTAGTGTGAAATTATACTGAAATTAATATTAATTTTTTAAGCTTTCACTAACCGTAATTGTGTTGCATTTAGTATGTACTATGTAGTATACTAGTATGTACAGCACTTTATAAAAATAACAATGTTATTTATTTATCACGGTAAAAATAGCAGCACCACATAAAACAATTACATCACAATGTGATTTACAATCACAATGTTTTTTTTAAAATTTGACCTCAGTGACGCGGAGGGACAGTGGCTAATGGCCAAACTAGTAGTAACAGTCAACAGTCGTACTTGGAGACTGCCAGACTGCCAGTTGCAGTCCCTGTATTAGTACTTTATACGTACTTTTCTCAAAGTGGCCAATAACACATTTGTGTTTTGAATCAGCGTTACCGCAATGGTTCAATGCAGTAAAGGGCGGAGTTGAGTGTGCGCCGCTTCGACGTATTGTCGATTAATTCGTTGACTCATTTTGGAGGCGCCACTGCCGTAGTTGCGCTTGTTCCGTCTGTGAAAAATAGGAATTTTCGCATTTTTCGTTTTTGGCTTTCCAGTTGTTCGCAGCCTTTTTATCTATCTGAAGTTGAACGTGCTATTCATATTAGGCGCGAAACTTCTGGTACATATTTTTTACCATCGCTTTTCGTGTGGATTACTGGCGATCACTTGATAAAAGATGGCCGAACAAGCTGACATTCCCACTTTCAAGGTTGGTAAACGAGAAACCAGACGATGAAATTCCTGCTTTTTTCTCCGTGGACCACCGTTTCGCACGATTCCTCTTTTACAGCTTGTCTTGGTGGGAGATGGTGGTGTGGGGAAAACTACGTTCGTCAAACGCCATTTGACCGGAGAATTTGAGAAGAAGTACGTGGCGACGTTGGGTGTGGAGGTGCATCCGCTGGTCTTCCACACCAATCGTGGACCCATCCGCTTCAACGTCTGGGATACCGCCGGCCAGGAGAAATTCGGAGGACTGCGCGATGGTTACTACATTCAGGGTACGTCTTACAGATTCCGACCAGTCATAAGGGATAACAATGGAGGGTTTGCGTGCGTGAGACTTGTCAGTGCGGAGTGAAGACTTCGTCTGACATCAGTCATGAAGTCATCGGTTCGCTGATTGTATCTTGCAGGCATCAACGTTGGAGATCAGTTTATTGTATTATTTCACTGAATGTATAAATCGTGTAAATTTATAAAGTTGTGATTTGTTTTAATGTGAAATATGATAATTTACTGTTTTTCCAGGCCAGTGTGCGATTATTATGTTCGATGTAACGGCGCGCGTCACATACAAGAACGTTCCTTCGTGGCACAGGGATCTCACGCGGGTGTGCGACAATATTCCCATTGTGCTGGTTGGCAACAAAGTCGATATCAAGGACCGCAAAGTCAAAGCCAAGAGTATCGTGTTTCATCGAAAAAAGAATCTGCAGGTGCGCCGTCGATTTTTCAACGAAGCTCAACACAATTTTCGGATATTGCATGCAACTTTCTTTTCGTTCTTTTTCTATTAGTAATACGGCATATAATACATTCTGAAGTATCGCAGTTAGTAATTTACTACATATAATATCTGGATTTCCAGTACTACGATGTTTCGGCCAAATCCAACTACAATTTCGAAAAGCCCTTCCTTTGGCTGGCCCGCAAACTGACTGGTGATCCCAATTTGGACTTTGTGGCCATGCCCGCTCTGCAGCCACCGGAAGTGGTAATGGATCCTACTATGATCGCGCAATACGAAACGGAAATTAAGGTATGTATTTTGGGAATATTTATCTTAAAATATTGGTGCACTCTTGTGTACCTGAGTATGCGAAATTCATTTAATGCAGTGACAGTTACGCATTCTGATAAGTAAATACGTGTAGCTGTCAAGGCATCTACGTTCTGCTTGCTGTTGTTCTTGTTACAACGGGGAATATCCTAAATTTTATAGAATTAAGCTTGATCCTTCCGGTGGTTATTTTGTACTTACTAATTCTGTGATAACTTGTTAGCTGTTTGTATGGTTTAACTGCTTTCATTGCTTTGTAATTTTTGCTTGGTCGCAGCCGATTGAAATCCAAACTTACGAGGTAATGATGTTTTGCAGGCGGCTCAAGATACCCCTCTTCCGGACGATGATGAGGACCTGTAAATCTGGCATTTATTGACATCGTGGAGGGCGTTAACCATCCCATTTTCAATACTTACGGTTGCCGCTGACTTTTGAGGAACGCTTTTGTTTTTGATTCCTCCTGCGTTTGTTTTTCTTTTTCTCGATTATTCTAATTTTGTACCGGAGTCGAAAGTATTCAGCTCTTTACGAATGGTTCGACATTAGTCTCTTGCGCCTAAGTTATTATGGAAACCAAAATTTAATATGTTCGGCTTTGATGCTTTTTGCGAATCATGGTTCATGGAGACCACAGCGCTTTATTTCATTCAGTCGGGTTCAAGTTCATTAAAATAAAAGAGAGCAGACAACGACTTGGAAAAGAGTAGCTAAAAGCTTAAAAGTGTCCCTGGCGATGTCTGCCGGTATACTTCGTGTCAGGTCTGACATCTCTGCAAATGAAACGAACAGAATCCATTAAGAATGCTATCTTATTTCATAAGTTCAAAAATAAAACCTGAACCAGAATGAAAAACAACTTACCGTCCTTGTCTTCGTCTCCGGTCTTTCTTGGCTAAAATCCATTCTCGTGTATTTTTCTGTGGCTTGGACGGTCGTGAATCTCCGTGTCCAGATCTACAAGACAATACAGTATTATTCCGTTAACTCAGGCATTAAACAATGTTTCCCGTGGCAAGACCATTGCGCTTGTACCTGTTACTAACGGGCTTTTCACCGGCTCCATCCAAGCCCTTCGGAAGAGTGGGATTGACACCACCGGTAAATAGGACTAAATACATTCTACAAGTACAAAATCCAGGTCATGCAATAGTTCAACACTGCACAGGGCAAATTTAATTTGTGCAGAAAGTATTTTTCTAACTTTTTGGCTCGAGCACTGTTCGGATAATCCACAACCAAGCCTCCAGTAAAACCAGCTCGCATGGACTGTTGCGTTATTAATTCAACCTGTCGAATAAATTCAGATAAACACGTCGTATAAGTTGCAAAAATCAAAACCATAATGTTCAAAGTTTCAAACTTCAGTAAAGCTTGTTATGAAAATTATTGGCATGTTACGGTTTACCTGGGCGCTATTTTCGGGATAGAACTGAAAGACTGCTTTTGATCCACGGCTCTACCAACAAGATAAAAAGCGTAAGTTTGAAACTGGCATGCACTTTAAGTCTGTAAACAACGCAAAATCTCACCAAGCATGCGTATAACGATGAGAAAAAGGCGAATAACCGTTTCGAAGGGATGTGCTCTTTTTTGTCGGCATTGCACAGCCACTGTAACGCCGAAATGCTGGAAATACAATCCAAAAAAATTACGTAAAGCGTCAGTGATTCACGTATGGCCTCCATCCACACCTTATCGCCCCATCAAAACTCCCAGGACGGAAAGGAAGACCTTCGCCGAGATCACTGAGAATTAGATCTCCGTCCACTTCTCGTTCTCTGGCAACATCTACCGAGAAAAGTAAAATCAGTGCGAGACAAATTAACACTGCCGCCAGTGAGTACACTTTAATCGGCAATTGACAACATAATCCGTTCCCGATCACATTACTCAGACACTCAACTAACCAACAATCAATCATGATACCCTGCTCCGCAAATACTGGATACATTTGTTTTCCAAAAAACAACGCTTTTATGGGAACGGTGTTTAAACCGAAAAAAGTATAAAAAACCGCAAGCCAAGGAAATACAAAAGACAAGTTAAAGGCATACCCAACATGCTGGAACTGATATCCATGCCAACCCAAAAATGGCCCGCATTCGTTATGGTTTCTCCGCTCAGACCAGATCCACAGCTAAATAATCAGGACACAAAATAGTACATTTTCACGGATTATTCCCATATCGACGGATACCACTTCCTTACCTAAGAAATAAATGCAACAATAATTTACATCAATCTATTTTTTGTTGTGTTATGCCGGACAAGGTCGGATGAAGTGAAATTCCCCAAATTTAAGTATCATCCGGAGAATTCAGCACTGAACATTAAGGCTTAATTCAGTGGCTCTCAAAATTGTAGTGAATTAATTTTATGCTGAACTGAATTAATATTACTGAATATGCTCGTACATATACCGAATTAAATTTATGTTTCGTAAACGGTGAATATACCCCAAATCCAGCAGATAACACGGATTGCCTTCCGGCAAACTGAGCAATTCAAGAGCGCGTTCCGCTAGTTCCACCTGAATTCCCATAATACGCGAGCTAGACACCAATGAGAAATTTCAATGCACACGCCATTTTCGTTCCCCCCAGGTGGCGAACTGCAAACCAAGTGACTTACTTGGAAGTATACTTTCTGGCTTCGTCGTCATTGTAAAACTGTAAAAAGCACACCAATATAAACTATGAGTTCGCTCAAACCACGCACAATACTGTCGCAACTTGGGATAAACTGATCAGCTTGGCTGCGCGGAAAAAGAAGAGTGTGGAGCCTTACGATTTCTGGCGGGGCCTGATACTCTGGCCGTCCGCGTCCAGCCATCTCGAAGGACAATTTCCGACTGTTAACGAAAAACAACGGCGATCTGTTTGCTGCAGGACTCTTCGTTTCTCCTGCGCATAAGGATCCAGAATATAAGGATGATAATGCGCTCAGTATCGGAAATCGACGCGAAATACACAAGGTAAGTCGAGCTGACACCGCGAAACTCGCCGTAGTGAACGAAATCGAAAATCCACAAAATACAAGCTACACTGGCCAGGTCTGTCCGCTGTTGACTGTCCGCATCACGCACTGGATAAGTTACTTACACTCATAGACAATGTTCGGCTGCCGTACTTGAAAACTCTTTTATTAAAAAGTATCAAAGACGTCAGTATTTGACTTTTAAATAGATCGAGAATAATGCAATTTTCAGAAATCGCAAATGAATCCAATTTTGGCTTCTGAGCGAAGACCAGCTGTGTGTCGCTGTCTCAACTTCCGGCTCCATTCAACCATCATACCATTGTGGTGGTCCTGTGGAAATGGAATTCACTGCAAGCTATAGAATTCGAGTAGCCTTTGAAATTTGAATGCTTAGGAAAATTTTGGAATGTTTCTGATTTCAGTGTCAGAATACTTTCATTCATATATTATACTGCTTTTTTGAAGTTTATTAAGATTGAGTTTGTTTTTATTGTTGAGCATAGTTCCATATTTAATTAAGCATAGTATGGCAAGATTATTCGACCACTTTATGAACCGACGGCATAACGATTGATTGAACCGCAAATAGACAACAGTCACTAATCCGGTTAAGTGTTTATTTTAGTTTTATCCATCTCGTCCTAGTTTCTTGTTGACGACACACAGCAGTATCTGACCGAGTATTTGTGAACGATTCTGGCTTTGCTCAGTAAATCCCGGGTTTGTTCGTTGCTGAAATTCGTGAATTCTTGAAATGGGAACAAATCGTACGGTCACATCTCCGCCGAGATCATATGCGGACATGGCTAAACAGCTGGACTGCTACGACACCCTGAAACATCTGTCCAACGAGGAACTGCGTCAGCTTGTGGATAATGAGGAACGCGTGCATTCCCTCGTACTGGACTCTGCGGATTTGATACGACTATCCGACCAAAAACAGGAGATAATAGCGGAAAACCTGAGCATGGCGGAGTATAATCTCGCACGC
This sequence comes from Paramacrobiotus metropolitanus, assembly GCF_019649055.1. Taxonomy (NCBI): domain Eukaryota; kingdom Metazoa; phylum Tardigrada; class Eutardigrada; order Parachela; family Macrobiotidae; genus Paramacrobiotus; species Paramacrobiotus metropolitanus. The sequence continues at coordinate 734,946 of NW_026570286.1, read as the reverse complement.
GAAAGGGAATTGCAGGAGGCACGGGAACGCCTGTATCGCTCTCATCTTGTTCTCGGTGATAAACAACAGGAATACGAGCAAACCAAACGCCAACACGGTAAGTGCACAAGGGAACGGTAACCAGTAAAACAGACAGCCTAAGTTTATACTTGATTTAATTTTCATCTCGATTTATACTCGATTAAATTTTTTATTTTTCATCAACTTTAATTTTCATCGACTTCTTCAACTTTTCATAAACAAATGCTTAGTTCTTAATAAAGCATTCCAATACATGCGTCGATATCACACTAAATGCTGTGTGTTGCGAGTTCGTGTACGGTGTACAATAACAAACATTTCGTTGATATTTTAATTTAGATATTGAAATTTACAGATGCTGTCGTGGGAGGTCCGTCAAGCCCTGATCTGCTTTTGGATAATTTGCGGATTCTGGCAGCGAATGCCGATAGTGATTCTGAAGTTAGTCGTCTTGTGGCCTGCATTACTGTGTATATGTCCATAATCCATATCGTATAGATTTAGGATTACACACTTTGCGCAGTTTTGCATTTGCTGTCTTGCACGTAATTATTTGCATGAAGTGAAGTTTGGATTACTAATTTACTATACTTCAGTACTCGTATTGCTTGTTTTGTTTCAACTTGGTACAGTACTCAAACTTAATCTTAGTGCATGTTAGTTTAAAGTTTTCGGCGAAAAAAAATGTTTGAAACTGTTCCACCTTTCTCACGACTGTCACGAGTATACTTTTTTGACAGAGAATGGCTCAAGAATTTGTGGATGGAGAAAAAACCATTGACGCATTTCTGTTGGAATACATCCCGAAACGAACGGAAGTCCATGTCCGAACGATAAAAGTCGAAAAGTTTAACCGGTATCTCCGCGGTGGATCTGCAAACAGTCAACAGACGTTTTATTAATGACAATTATAAATACACATGATTCTGATGACTTCTTTTTGCGTTTTCTTTGTCGATATGTTGGTCACAAGTTTTACATACATGGCATAAGCAGCTCCATGATTTTTCCATTTTTGATGTGTTTTTACTTTTCAAAACTTCCTTCTATGCAATAGTTCTGATTTCTTTTGTTTTGATGTAGAAGTATCATGCGTTGTGCAGGCATTATGAGGTGATTACTATTTCGTCAAATTCCCCGGATAAAGATCAGTATTATGAATTAGAAGTATGTATGGAGAGTCTAAGAGATTGTCGTCGTTTTTAGAAGTCAGTTCACAAGTTTACTTTCCAATTCTCAGTATGATACACAATTATCTGCGAAACTCATACTAAGTGGTAAACTAGTAACGAAATCCAGGATATTTTCTTACATTCGTACGAAGTGTTTTTGACACTAGATATCTGAGAACTCTTATCAACAACATGAATAAACAAAAACCACCACTTTGTGATCACGGAGCAAGTTTCACAACTTTACTTTGTTACCTTTGAATTCATTTTTATTCGTTAGTCTTTGCACAACACTGCATATTTAAAATGCATCAAATTCCCATGTACCGCATTTATTGTTATTCTGATCAGATGCCATCATGCTTCAAGCATCCCTATCACCGAAAAATACAGACATCACAGAGCCGGTCCTTAATCAAGGATTTGGTACAGCGGTTTCCTGTGTGTTGTTCCGCTGTCCATCATCGTTCTGCTCCTGAATAACTACTCTGGAAGAGTTATTAGTGTTCCCGTGATGTCGCTGGATCACCTCCTCGCGCATCAACCGCATTCGCCCCATATGTTCCCTTTCCCAACGCTCCCTTTCCAGACGAATGCGGACCCGGTCGTCCGGCGTGAGCATCTCGTTGATCGTTGCATCGAACATTACAATCATCATGGACATGAACAACATCGCCATGATTAAAAGCCGCCACCGAACATTCGACGTCCTCAGTGTTTCGGAGAACTGCTGGTATCGTAAATACTCGTTCATTTCGCGCCAGCGCTGTTCGTTATACGCTCGCGCCCTTGTATCCTGCAAAGTGCACTTTTTACTAGAAAGAATGTCATGTACAGTTAAGAACAATCGGCGCTAAGAAAACTTAAAATTTAAATATAAGAAAAAACGCAATTGCAAATATTTACAGAGATCTGCCCACAAGTTTTTTAAAGAAATTCTTACTTTTGGCATTTTATTTACACCCAATCAGTATCTTCGAGCATTTCCTGATTGTCCCCTCGAAACGCCTACATTTCGAGAATGGAACAGTTACATCTACCCATTACAGTACACAGCAGATCGAGATTGTCCTACCTGGTAATGTTGTCGATAAAATTCGTCGTAATCGTAATATTCCGTCTTGCCCGTGGGCGGTGCCGCGCCTTTCCTTCTCCCGAACGCCTGCGCCCGGAACTGCCGATAGCGTTCTTCAAAATCGTTGAAGTCCGTCTCCGTGTACCGATTGCGCTGTCTGGCGGCTGATCCCGACTGATAGGAGGTATCTGTCGTGGTGTGTCCACCCCGCAAATTCGTATCGTAGGTCTCGCGAGATTTCGTGTTGCCCAGTATTTCGTAGGCTTCGGTAATCTCGCGGAATTTCTTGACGGCATCGCCCGCCTGATTGATATCGGGATGATACTGTTTAGACAGTTTGTAATAGGCGGCTTTAATATCCGCCGGACTGGCCTGCTGATTGATCTCCAGGACATCGTAGAAATTCCTGGCTCCTGGCGATCTGGACACGAAGCGTCGCGGTTGTATGAAAATCACGCCACACAGCGATGCACGGGGCTGCGTGGGGAATCGTGAGCAACTCGTAAAATGCCTGGCTGGTATTATGTCCGTGCTGGTGATAAAACGAACTTTATGAACAAAACCTCCAGCCAATTTCAAAGATGTGCTGTGGAAGGGCCAACAGAAGATGTGCCTGTATGGCATCCGAACCAGATCCATAACTTACAAAAACTGTTCGAGCAATTACAGTCAATGTACTCGCACGAGTAGCGTCACGTCGACGCTCGAGATGCAATGCCCTCCAACTTCACATTCTACAAATTCCCGACTTCCTTCCGAAATTCAATAAGATATCCACCGGGCACACTTGCATGAATCGCAGCAGTTGTTCGCGCCCAGCTGATCCAGATTCCAAACTGTAGTACAGTCTGTACACATATGCACAGTGTGCAGGTGACACACTAGGTGTTCAAAACGCAAAAGACGTATAACGCAGCTCTACAATAAGCCTTTTTTTAGTAAATATGAGAACATTTTCGTCAATGAAAAACATAAAAAAGCTGTCAATGTACAATGTAAGAATTCTAGAATCTACACAAAATTTTGGTTCAAGCATTGAAACACAGCCAGTCTGTTTCAGACTTTCAGTCAGCATTCCTCGTCCCGGGGTAGTAGCACTAGCCACCCTTGGAGGAATGTCTGCATATGTACGCTGGATGTCTTTAATGGTTAATCTTACGAGTTATGATCGTATGATTTTTTATCCACCATAAATTTGTGCAGAAAGAAGTCTTCGAAATAAAAATGCAAAAGAAATCAGTTTTTTGTTTGCTGGCAAATGGCTGTGAATTTATTAAGAGCAAGAAAGCGAACTGGTAAGTTATGTAGCTTATGTTACTAATTGTACTTTTGTTACACCAGTACACAAGTTGTGTATATTATACAACGTAGTAAGTTCGGTAAATGTTGTGCTTCCATTTCTTAAAGATTTGAGAAGAGATATTTAACAAAGACATTCTAGAAAAAATGAGAAATGTGTTATGCCAATGAAAAACCTGCAAGAGAGCATTTGCAATGGAAACTGAAACACCGAAGCAGAAGAAAACATAACTATTCCTGAAATTATTCCTGTGCCATACATATTCATACATACGAAGGAGAAATTACAAAACAATCACATATCACCCGCACCGCGCCCCATTTTCCCCGCCTCCGCGCCGCCAACAACCGCGGCCGGTTGCATTCTCATAAACTGCTGACCACCTGCCGGCGGAACTGCACCCGGGGACATTTTTATCCGATCGCCCCCGTCTAAACTGGTTACACCCACTTTCTCCATTGCCGCTCCATTGCCGCCGGCCACATTGACGGCTGCCGTTGCGGACGTGTCCAGCTCACTGGCCTGCAGCGCACTGGATGACCCACGTAGCATTCCGCCCCGACCGCCACCACGACGACCGCGGCCGCGGCGTCCCCCACGTAAACCGCGCGTTGGATAACTGTTCATGTTAGACTGCATTTGGTGGTTAGCTGGGTACTGCTGGTTAGCAGTGTCGTTCAGACTGTATGACTGGTTTTGGTAATTCACTTGTGCCTGATAGTCTTGGTTGTCCGCGCTGTTGCGATATTGCTGGTTTCCGCCGCGGCCGCCTCGTCGGCCACGCCGTCCGCGACTAGACGTGGCTGTACTGGACATCTGGTAATTCTGTCCGCTGGTCTCCCAATCTGGAAATTCTTATGATAGTCAAGAATATTAGGATCTAGTGCATCGCAAAATTTTTAATTTCTATACGAGCAGACCGCCAGCAAATATATATTGTATATGTATGTGTGGCAGTTTACTGTATACAGGAATAACAGGATTATTGGCTAATAATAGACTCATTAATATTCAAAAGTAATCAAATGAATTTTTGTTATTATAAATAATTACATGCAACTATCAACAGGGTGAGTGCTTAATCTTAAAATTTCGTAAACTCAAGTAAGGACATCGTCTAAACGTTAGCAAGTAAGCATGCTCGTGTAAAGTTATCCACAGTTACTTTAAAAGTTATTGTAAAAGTAAAAAATTCTTTTTGATGACCTTTCAGCACAAAAGCCAAGTACGGATCTCGTAGCAAAACAGTCATCACAAAAGAATCCAAGATTACCACACAGTATAAAACCATCGATTTACCGTTATTGTTCGCGCCGTTCGCAGCTGCATCTCCCTGGTAACCGGCGTTGTCCTGCGAGTAGACCACGGTGCCCTGCTGGTACACGGCCTGTCCATTCGGCGCATACTGCCGTCCAGTCTGCTGCTGATAAGCCCCATCATAATGCTGACCTTGCACAGACGTTGCATCCTCGCCCTCTCCTTCCTGCACTCCTGCAGCACGGTATCGGCGGTTATTCTGGAAGCGGCCCCGTGGGAAACGCGCCCTCTCTACAATGATCTCCTGGTTCATGAAGGAGCTGCTGTTCAGGGCGTTGACGGCGGCCTGTGCCGCCTCGTTGTCGTACATGGCCAGGAAGGCAAAATCGCGTATGGCCGTCACACGTGATACACATCCATACTGCTCGAAAAGCTGCAGCAGCTCCGAGAGACGGTAGCCGTTGGGCAGACTGCCGACGTACAGGCGCATGATAATCAATTGCCGTCGTGGGGCGCTGCTGGCGTTACAGTACGCGTGGGAGCGTCGAGAGAGAAAGGCGAATTACAAGTAGGTAGTCACGATACGCTGTCTCATTTGAATGAATTCGCTTGCTGAATTACATTTTGATGGTGTCGTTTGTATAGTTGCCGGGAGACGTATCGTTTCCATAAGGCATCCATAATTTCGGGTACTCGAGCGTCAGACGCAGCTAAATTTCAACAAAAACTAACAATAAGTACCTAAGTAATTACTTGCTTATTGATATATAGATATTATATTGCACAGACTCAAACAAACTTAATTTTTTACCTTAAACAGCCTTAAAGGGAAGGATCGAACTGCGAAAAAATATTGTACTTACTGACAGCTGAGCAAAATCACTTACTTACACAATTTATTAATGTTAAATTAAATTATGAGATGTAGCGTAGAATCCTTCTTAGATTTTCAACAGCTCGTCTCAGCACTTTCGGCACAAAAACGTAGTACAATTCTAAAATTTCTTAACTTTCAAGTTCTGGTAGTGTTGTGCGTTCAATAAATTTTGTTTTCGTCGGCGAGACGAACGAAAAACCGTTTCACTGCACGACACTGGAGGAAATAAATCCATGCATGCAAATTGCACGAAAACCAAGTATCTGTATGTACAAGTACAGTACATTGGTATGTACTAGCTGGTACCAGCTGGTATGTACTGGTAGAATCGCTGTTTTACGTTTAACAAGTCCAGTCTTTTTAACCAGAACATCAAAGAAAAGAAAAACTAAACCTTATTCTTACGCTTAATTTTTTAAATTAAGTACAGTACTTGAGCATTATTGAGCACAACACATACAGTATCGTTAGGTTGTAAAGTTTAGGTGCCATTGTTTAGTAGCGGCATTGGCCAGTCACATGGTTAATTCTTTTTGAGATCAATAACAGAAAAATAATATGTTTATTTACAGTTACAAAGGCGTTACAAGCAAGCTCCAAAAATTTTACTTCGGGAGAAATATCCGGAAGCTACAGTGACAACTTGGTTGTACACAAGATTAGAGTCTGTAATTACACAATATGTTGTTACAACAAAACTATGCGCGCGCAAAAGTATTCTGGGGATATAAGAAGCCGCTCTAATATCCCAGTGTTTACAATCAAGCTTACTACACCAACAGCTCGTATTACAGAATCCCAGTCAACTGGAACCGGGAATTTTCTTTCACCGGCTTTCTTTGATTGGTAATTTAAGCGGCGTGTTTTTTTCCGTCATATTGACTTGCCGCTGCGCTCCAGCAAGCAACAAACGCACTAATTGAGCAAATTTACGTAATCCGTGATCCGCAGGAATGCCATACAATGCGGCGATAGTCGTGAATCGGCTGTAAACTGTTAACGCAGCAATTCGCAAGCACTCAATAAGCGGCCGGGGATTATCCACGAAATCCACCCTATCCGGGCCAATTACACGAATATCCGCCATAACAACCTCTTGCTCAATTATTTCACATTTCTTTTCGCTGCTCACTCTGTGTCCACCTTTGCTCACACCGGCGACCATATTGCTCTGCTTGAGAGTATCCGTTAGTGGCATAAAAAATTCCCCGCCCGCAATTATTACATTATCACACAGTTTATAGTAAGTCGGCTTGGCAGGCCGATCGGAATCGTTATGTTTATACACATCGCTCTTTTCCCCTTCCGGCACCGGCACCGTCATCCCTAATCCAGCCTCATTACGCTGATTGTGGTACTGCGGAGGGGGGCGCGGTGTGTGGCATATCCAGATATCTTGCTTGCTGGCCGATGTGCTGCTCGTATTCGGCGCCGGTGCTGCACAGGCGTCCTGCAGCGTTTGATCCCAGATGGTCGGTGTGCGGGGCCGGGATGCCGGCTGCCGCTGGGTTTCTTCGGGGCACAAGCGCACTAGGGGCTCGCTCTTGGATGCCGGCACTAAAGTCACTTTACTCTGCAATATCAGCCCATTGCACAGATTGAATTAATTGACAGCAAGCGGTCCCACGCACGTAGCGTATACGGTCGACTTATTAACAATAAATCGATGCTAATATGATTTTCTTTACTAGGGTAGTAAAGCTTTTACTGTTGCCAGTGTCGAACGGCTCAAATTCGATACTGTGCACTGCCTTTGGTTGTTCAAGATAAGAAGTAAACAACTTATGTCATACTTCAACCTCTTAAAAAATGATCTTTTACACTGTTATGTAACATTTAAAATCGTGAGAATATTTAAAATTTTAACATACTCTTACAAAGACCAATTCGCACTACAGTATTCGTCCAAAACCGTGTCCTGCAGCATCAAAGCAGCCGTTGTCAGCTAACTGCACCACTTTGAAATGCTGATTGGTTTAACTTTAACCTTACTGCGACATACGAAGTTTTGTTCATCGGCAAAAAGTTTACGGCAAGATTAGCGAAATAAATGTATCATATCAAAATTTGTATCACGAAACTTTATAAAGACAACAGCAAAACCTTATTGTACTTACGTATTTTATAGCGCAAAACAAAAACTACCGTTCTCGAATTTCAGGTAGTAAATAATAAAAATATTATGTATACCACTAACTATTAAGTAAGTAATGAAATACGCGGTGCACCATATTACAGACTAATAAAAGTTTATCAGTTTACGTTTGCTATTGAAAAACAAATTTTTATAATGTTGTGCAGAAAGCATTTTATAAGAATTACTCATATAAAAAATGTAGAAACTGCGCGTACTATTATAAATACTTAACAGAAAAGTGTCGTATGCACTCCCTTGTGTCTGTAAAGCAGACATACCGTATTTGTCACTTCGCTTATTTCCGGGATACTATCTTTCTTTCTTTCCCGACTGGGACTTCGGAACCTCAATATCGCATTAAGCACATCCTTTCCGGCACTTCCGGTCGTAGCTGCTCTCTTTCTAAAGCCATTACCATTATCATTACCGTTCCGCTTGCCCCCAAGCAATTCCGCCGCATCTAGCTGCATCCATACATCCACCGCGGCCCTCTTCTTCCTCTCCGCATTCAGACTGGTCCGCCGGGCCTCTCCGCTTAGATGAAAGAAATGCAACAGCTTCTCCCCGGCACTATTGGCGCGTTTGCGCTGGACACGTGTCTCATCAAGAAAGGCCAAACTCCTGCGGCGCGATTCATTACGCACCCATTCTGGTATTTCCGGCTCGGGGCTGGGAGTTTTCTGGGGAAGAGAGAATTCGCCATAACCGCGAAGGGCACCGTTGAAATACGTGGAAACATCGGGCGATAAAATGTCAACGCTTTTCGATACAGAACGGGACTGAAGTAAGGATTCTCCACTCGCATACGCACTGTCGGACTGAATTAGCGTTAAAGAAAAACATGGTGAATTTCGCCGCTCGGTAACTGGCATCTTTGGCTGGGAAAATTGGCCAGCTAATATTAATCGTCGTTTGCATCCAGCGTCAAGCGGTGTAGATAAAATTCCTTCAATACATCAAGTCAAATATCACAGATTAGTTAGTTCAGTCTGTGAACATTTATGAATGCTTCTGATTGTCATCGATTGCGGTAGACACAATTCATCAAACAGACAGCCACTAAATGTCAGAATTTAACGAATCCTTATGTCAGTGCACGGAAACAAAAAATGCCAGCGCACGTATAAACTCAATGGGGGAGAGTTGCGTCAATCAATAGCGGCGGGCTTGTTGTGTGTTTGCAAGATTGCTTATAATATTTTATATTGACGTACCAACAGGCAGTAGCCAATGGGGTACTGAGTACAAACGTCGTGAAACTGGAAAAAAATACCGCAGACTGCGTTATCATGCTTCCAATATTTTCAACAGACACAGAACTTCAGATAAATATATTTTTCTATAAGACGTGGCGTCCCATCGATTGGATTTAAATCGACCGACATGACCATGGTTTTCATGAAAATATTTTGCTGTGCTGAACAAACCTATACTATTGCACCTGGAAAAAACGGGTTTGCCAAATCGATGCTGGATAGGCACTATGTAAAAATGGAGGCGTGATCAGTAACCGTAGCAAATCTATACGTAGTTCCATTTGGTGCGAAAAACACTTAACGTACAATATCTCCACAGTGCATTATGCGCTTAATAATGAAATGAATTAGCGGCCTTTTCATTAATGGCTTTATGATACTGAAATAACCTGTAATCTATTGAATAAAAGCCTTACAGATAAGCGTTTAAGAATATATTTTTTACAAATGGATACATACGATAACGGTTTTTCCTGGACCCTTATCGTAACGGTGTCAGTTGTGATTTATTCCGCCTACACCAGCAATGACCAAGCGCATACACTCGACCGATCCGGTTGACGGGCGATATTCACCGGAAATAAATCCTTTTCTAAGCACCCTGCAAGTGGAATACCACACCACGGAAAAATCCATGCTGAAACAGGTTTCCAGTTAGCCGACTGCGCAGTACATACTACGCACTACTTGTACAACTCGCAAAGAGGTGGTTTAGCTAATTTGCGCGATCGGCATAATTACACGATTTTGCAGCTATACCGGCATGTTTTGGTTCCCCACAATAGCCAAGAAACAACACAACCGGTAGGCATTTGCTAGTTTTTTTTCATACAGTACATACATATAAGAGTAGCTCATGGAAAGTAAACTCACCGCATTCATGGTAATTTTGCCCAGTTTTGTTCAAGTTAAATTATTGCTTGATTAATTTCCTTTTCCTTACTTATGTGCCAACGACAGAAAACTTACTTTATCAGTTATGTGTAGGCGTGCCGAAATGTTAGGCGTGCCGAAATATGGAACAAAGAATGCCTTTTACCTTGCTGTTAGCGATTAATTAACATTACCTACATTCCTACAAGCTATGTACGATGCACACATTCAAATTTAAGTTTCACAGAAGTAAACGTACTTAGAATATTTCAAATGCTTTCATGCCCAGTAAGATTATGATGGATCATAAATTTACAGGAAAATTTCAAATTATGCCTGCATGTCTAAGTGCACCCCCGTCCTCCGTTGTCCTTTCAATAACAAAGTGTTTGAACGTGCATGAGTGCTTGATCTTGTTGTCGAAAAACATTAACCGTAACAAAATGATACACGGCAGCGTTGGCGTAAAAAAAGAGCAGTGACGTAGACATTTTTAATCTCGTATCCGGCTCCTTTAGACTGTCAGAACGCGTTTACCTGGTACCGACTCTATTTCCGTTCTATTAATAGCATTTAAATTAAGGTGTCAAAAGTGATTGGTAAGCTACTAAGCTTAACTGATTTGCTAAAGAGTCCATAATGCATCAGCTGCTTTGTGTGTTCGGTTTCACATTGCATTTAGTCACGTTATGCATTTTGCGTAATTACCGGCACGTACGCCATACGCATTATATTACAATATCTGGTCCCCAATGAAACATAATAGTTAATATCCTCCCATTTAGCACCGCTATACAGTATACTCTGCACAGCTAATGGGCATAATGGGGGCTGTAGCGGATGACGAATCTATGGATTACCTACAGGATGACGACCAAACACAGCTTCCACTGGCGTCGCCCGAACCACCCGGCTGGCAACGACATCAAGCCGGCTTCTTAGATCGTGGCAGATTCCTAATGGAGAATGAGGTGCTTAGCGATGTGGTCTTTGTTGTGGGAAAAGGGGTCATCAAGCAGGAGATTCCAGCGCACAAGTGAGTTCCACAATAGCATCTTGGAAACCTACTGTCATACTCCATAAAACGGAATTACCTGATAGACGCATGCTTCATGACCGAACACAATTACTTCCGTGGCTAACAAGAACCACTACGGTCAGTTCATGTCGGAAAAAGCTGTCAGACACAAAAAACTGAAAAAGCATAAAATCCTTTCACCGTTATCTGTGCTGAGAAGTGACAAGTTAGAGTGTGACCCTTAACCAGCCCAACCTAACGGGAAAAACCTACTCTTGCCTATACGAGTAGGTTTTTATCTCGTAATAAATAATTATCTCGTACCGTTATAATTATGCATATTGTGGTAAGATGACTGGTGACCCTTCACCAATTAATCGAATACACATTGTATTAGGTGTGTATTTAAAATTGTCTTTGGCTTAAATTAAGCGTAAATTAAGCGCCGTTTAATTAATGCGTACAATATCTACCAATTGTAAAAAATACGTACCGACATAATATATTATCGTTGCCTTATCCTATGATTGCATTATATTAACGTTAAGTATTGTACTCTGTTATTCTGATTATTGACATATTCTGTTATTGTGCGGCATGTATCGGTGGCATTTCATAAGTATATTACACGTACCCTAATTACTACTTCTATAGTCTCTGTAAAGAACTAACTACATGTAAGCAGCAAAATAAAGCCCGTAATGCCTAGTTTTTTCCCATAGATTTATTTTGGCCATGGGAAGTCCAGTCTTCGAAACGCTTTTCTACGGACCCATTCGGCAACTAGCCGCCGACGGATCTGACCTTCGCATACCTGACATCGAACCAGACTCGTTTCGTAACCTTTTACGGTAAATTTAGCAAATAACGCTTGCATGGTCTAGCCGAGCGTGTTCTATTTTAGCTAACCTTGGCATCGATGTGTCTAATGAAAAAGTTATTCATGCTACCGTTGCAGGTATCTTTACACGGACGATGTCACCGGGATTAACGAGGATACCGTTCTCTCCACGCTACATGCTGCAAAAAAATACGATGTGCCACAACTGAAAAATGCATGCTTGCAGTTTATGAAGCAGAACATTCGCTGCGATAATGTGTTTGCTGTGTTAGAACAGGTAAAGTAGAAATACCGCTTTTATAAACTGATATTAGTAAGAGCCTTATAATTTATTATGGGAGCAGTGCAGGTATATCAAAACAAAATTACCCGTAAATATACGTTACACGACGCATGTCATTATTTTATGAGAAAGAAAGAGATAATACCAGTAAAGTCATCAAGTACACAACTTCAAGCTATCTATATTTTCTGTTAATTCTAATTTAGACTGTAAACATTGTGTGATCGAAATTTTTGGAAATAAAAGTAATGAAGTACTGTAGTGTTCTTATGTTTATAGAATAGCTTTTCTGAAACATAGGCTCAGTCAACGGAAGAGACAGACCTCATTGCGCAGTGTCTGGAACTAATTGACCATGAAGCATTAGCTATAGCGAACTCGAATGAATTTCTGGACATCAACTTTGAAACCCTTCTACTGATTTTTGAGAGAAGTACTCTGGCCATAAAGGAGATCGATTTGTTCAATGCACTGGACAGGTAAGAGGCGCTCCCTTTACTGTAACTGCCGTAAATGTAATAAAGTACTACGTGCAAATTGCCTATATCGACACCGTTTACGCGCTCAGCCCATATGCTAAATCCTCAAGAATACTGGTAACAGTCCAACATTAGATCAGGCGAATGCATTTACGAGCATAACCGTGCGTTGGACTACAAAATATACTGCTGCTTCAGAACTGCTTTTCCCATAACTTTTCTGCCTGTCTGCGATAGCGGTGACCAAGATTTGGTGCTCGATAAAATTTTCGATATAACATACTTTACTATGCATGTATTCTGTTACAGCTAGCTTCTCAAACACTGCCGGTATTGCACTCGGCCGCAAGGCCGAGTGCTGTAAACTCTAGGAAGTTCACTCGTTTAGATTCAAATAATTACCGTTAATTTGTCTAAGATGGGCTACCAACGAATGTAACCGGCGCGGATTTCCGGTAGAAACGCCCAATAAACGCCGCATAATCGGTAAAGCCATCTACGAAATTCGCTTCCCATTGATGAGCGTTGAAGAGCTAGCAAATGGGCCGGTACAAGTACGCATAAAACCTCTGTTCCATAGCGACCCTTTCAATTTTCCGCACTCAACGATTTGACCACTAAATCGCATTTGACCATTTCATATATTTATTTCATCGAAGAGTGGAATTCTTCGGCCGGAGGAAGTCAAAGATATCTTTCTCTACTTGTTCGCCGAAGACAAACCGGAAATCGCCTTCTCCGCTGTACCCCGGCTTCCGGCTAATAAAAGCGGTCCGTATACGGTGGAAAGATTTGCGGAAGCCGGCGGATCGTGGGGTTACGGAGGCGGAGCTGATTCAATTCAGTAATTAAAATTTAACCGTTTTCTGCAGAAGTATTCGCTGACTTGAATTGCTTTGATTGTTATCTTGACAAAAACCCTAAGAAATTTATTTTGAAGATTTGTCTCCGATCATGATGTAAGACTGCAAGGTTGCGGCATATATGGCACTAGCGACGGCCCAGGTCGGCACGTGATTAATTTGAAGGTTCTCAAAGCAGATGACAAGAAAGTCTTGCGCGAACAAGAAACTGTTATTGTGTCCGACGGGTCGCGATCGCCTTATCGCATCCCATTAACTGAACCTATTATTGTTAAAAGCGGCGTCCCGCATATTGTCACCGCCCGCATCGAAGTATGCACTTACACAACAAGGCAGTTTTTAGTCCAGAGAAGGTTTTACCGTTGAATGTAATATTGCTGTGCATTTCATTAGGGTCCATCGTCGTTCCGCGGTGCAAAAGGAGCAAAGAAGGTGGCGGTGAAAGTGGAAAAATTCCATACAATGTCGTCAACACCGTCGCAGTCACAATACGAATTCTCTTTTACGGAGTCACCTTTCAGCGAAAATGGCACCTCGGTTCAAGACGGCCAATTGCCTCTACTAATTTTCAGTCCAATTTAATGACAAACATATGTCTTCAATAATATTTAAGTGATTTCAAAATATTCGGTTTACATTATAGTTTTTATGCTGTGTTGTTGGACTTTGCTGTGGCTACATGGTTAGTAATGTTAACGCTCCTCTACGGCGACGCCGTGATTCGAGTTTTTCATCGTTGATGTGGACGTCGTAAACGAGGTCGCCCTTGCATGTACAGTACACATAGGCCTTGTAATAATACGGGTACATAATTGCCCGCCACCACCCTTTCATGGGTAATTTATTAGCTTGCGCAAAGACGCTCAAAAATTTAGGTTACAAAGAGTCGTTGCCGGTTTTTGATTGTCTGTTTACGTCTTTGGAAAAACATTCAATGTCTTCTGGCTAATGTCGCTAGACTAATTACTTCATCCCGCTAAACGCTGACTGATGCGTTAAATTTAGCTGCGAAACGATGCAGCGAGAGCATTCGTTGCCGAACTGGAGAACTGAACACGTTAAAGCGAGATTTTGGCGACAAGTAATGTTTTACACTGCTGTAGAATGCGGATATTTTTAACCTCTGTGCCGATCGGGAATAATATTCACGTCAATTATGTAGCAGATTCACTGTGAACGGTCCCGACAAACAGCAAATCGCCTGTTTACGATGAACTATGACGACGTTTTTATTGCTGGCGAACGCCTCGTTAAAAACACTCTTCATCATGATATTTCAGTTAAAAACCAAACAATTTTGAACCCTGGTACGCTAGAAAACGTTTGAAATGCAGATAACATGGATTCTGTAGCATCCGGTAATGCCTCGGTGCACATTCTGGAGGACAGTTTCTTGGATGAACTCCACATCGGGTCCAGTGAGTGGTGGTTAAAACATGGCGCACCGTTGATTTTGCTGGCGTTTGGCATCTTCATCGGATTACTGGTGAACACGCTCCTGCTGTGGGTCATCTGCAAAAGCCACAAACTGCAGACGACACAAGATATCCTCATTGCTAATAATTGTGTCATATTACTCGTACAGTCGCTGATTATCATTCCGTGGATGGTTAGTTTTCGTGTTACGCGGATCTGGTATTTCAGTCCCAGCTGGTGCCTCTTCTCGTGAGTTATTCAAGATTCTGTGATATTCTCAAGCATTTTTGAAATTCTTCATGGGGCATTGTAGGTTGTTTGCGGAAGAGGTCATGTCGGGTGTCTTTTGTATGAATCTGCTCGGATTGGCACTAAATCATGCCCGCATCGCCTTCTGGGTGGGATGCAAACAACGTGAAGTGATAAAGATTCTTCTGGTGATCTTCCCATGGGTCGTTGGATTATTCACAGCGCCGCGTTGGTTTCTGGACCGACAGATTAATATCGGGGAAAATCAGTGTGAGATGCACATTATCGCTGACGACTTCTACCATTGGTGTATGTTCGTGGCGCTTCGGTACGTAAAACTGAATGGATGGAGGTGTCTTGCGTTGTGATTGTATCATTACAACAGTTTTAATGAATTACCTTGTGCTCATTTTAGCAAGGTGAAGCTACACGTTTTGGTTAACCCTTTATTCAGTACTTCGTCTTTGATGCTTATAACATCTCCCTAACGTATGACCACGGTTTATGAGCGAAAGAACGAACAATAGATTATTACATGTACTTTAAAAATTTAAAAAAATTGTGTTTTGCACTTGATTTTATTATCCATTTCGCATTATTTATTATCATTTTATGTAAATCGATTTGCGCATCTCAGTGCACAACTCGTTCTACAAATGTACTGTAACTTGGTAATGATGAGCGTTACAGTCCCACTAATGCCGGCTTTTATGATCAAAAGGAACTATTTCGTTCCCATCGCCCTCACATTCGTGGTTCTGGCTCTTGTATCCGTCTGGGAATGGTATGAAAACCGCACCTCTCAAAAAAAATTTGGAGATTTAATAATCCAGTCGCTGACCGAAATGACGCCATGTATAGATGCAGCCGCACCATGTGCCAATCCAGGTATGTACTTACATACAATAGCTATGCAATAATACACATTTATACTCGTATATATTGTACAAATATATATTACTATATATATATATTATATATATTAGTATATTGTATATTACTGGATTGCGACACCCGACTCAGCCGAAACAAAACTCGTATGTCAAAATAACAGGTTTTAGCGCATACGAGTTACTGTAGTGCTTTGATATCACAAAATATCTAATTGTATCGTTCAGATGCATCTTGTCTCGTAGAACAAGCAGTCGCTCCGCGGGAGCGTTCTGACAGCACCGTCCCTGTGGTCAATCTTTCACGCAGCAAGTCCTCCACGTCAACTACCTCGTTGACCATTGTCCACCGGGCGAGTGCTCCAAACGAACACCTGCCCCTCTACACCCGAAGTGTCTCCGCACCGAGGCCCAGTCTTGTGGATTTTCTGTCGGAAGGGAAGCAGCCACTGTCCACAGTAATCGGCATGTTACTGGTGGCTGTCGTCTTTCCGGGACCGTACTACGCCATCAATGCCCTGGAAGGCTATGTGCTCAATGAAGATTTCACATACAAAATCAGCCATTGGGAGAGCGTCCTGGAGCTAAGTGTGTGGCTGCTGGACAGTGTGGTGTTCATGGTGCCGGTAGTGATTGTGCTGTGCAGTCGACGGTACCGGCGAGCGTTAAGTAGGCAGTTTGCCATCAGAAGTTCCAGTATACAACAAGGAAATTAGCTCATCATTGTTAGATACAAGTAGTCATGCTGAGGTCATAATAACATTACTTGGCTTTATAATACCTTTATTGAAGGTCGGCCGGTCAGCTTTCATTCCTTTTTTTGGATTGTATTAAACTTTCAGTTCACTGTAGGGACGCGTGTGCGCGACTTTGTTATAACGTCGACATAAACGCATTATTTACTTTGTATATGAGTTTACATGTGAGTCCTACATAATTATTATTATGTTTTCATCAAATACAAACTTCATATGTATGGTGAACACTTTTCTCAATTCTCCAAAATTTTGTTTCTCCAAATTTTTTTTATAGATGCTTGCATTGAATCGCAATGGGCATCCCGTACAATGCGTGCGCTCACAAATCCTGATATATTTATGTCATCATTGATCATTCTACCAATTTCTACGCTAAACAGCCAACTGGAGGCAAACTTTCTGTTCTGCGTCCGGTAAATTCAAAACTAAAGAAGCCGATATCGCACAAAACTTAAATGCGAAAGCTTTTATGCAAGGTGAGAATTAAGTTCAAAACGTTTAGATAAAAAATATCCACCGTGTGTAAAAGTTTGGATCGCCAATGCATCACAACACTATAAAATTTCTAATTGTGCAATCACTTATACCGGCAGACATCGGAAAATCCTAAAATAATGTAAGCGAACGATGTGCTTCATTATGGGCGATTATCGTTTTCAGGTTGAAACGACTTATGCAATGTTTTGATAGATTTTTGAGCCGAAAAGAAGAATTGGTCCAATCTGTATATTTTCTGCATCAGATGAAGGACCATCTGGATTCATCGAGCACTAGATCAAAGGGACATCTTGTCTTTATTGATGAGTGAGCACTACAAAATGTGAGATTTGTTCGGACATTGCAGGACAGTTAATGTTAACACCATCTTGGTTCCGCTTGGGCCTTTTCAGCACTCATTTCCCGGGCATTTCGTGCATGACTAATCGGTGTGATGGGAAGCCGTACAGCTATTGATCAGCATAAATCATAATCTTAGGGCGTGTGAGCTGTTGTGCTGATCTCTTTCATCCTTCCGTCACGGGGACACATATTATTGCCCATGCATATGTGATATGGAGACGGATTGCGCTCTGCATGTTGATCATGACACGGACGGAAGTCGGCATGCGCGAAGTGGATTAATAGCAACGCTATTATCAATAGCACAGAATATTGCACATTTGTAGCACAGAATTAGTACAAGTATACTTTGCTAGCGCTCCTCCAGTTTGTTAACCATATAACCCTTAAATTTTGTTACTCTACTGCTTTACGCAATATTTCGCTGCAGGGATGTATTTTCCCAATAAATTTTGCTTTGAAATACAAGGTCTCGGTTATTAATTTGCAAACAAACTACGCAAATTCAAAACTGAAAGCGAACATTCTATACGACAAAGAGGGATGTAAGGGGAAAAATGTACCTAAAAAGTCGGGTTTTTAGTGCAGTATATTAACAGAAACTGTCTTTTGGGAACAGGTAAAAACAAAAATTATCAGTATTTCTGCATGAGCGCTGAAAAGATTGATTTGATGAGTATCGGTTCCTCGAAACTGATGTAGCCCAAAGGTCAACCCATTATCAGCGGACCAGCACTTCCGGTGGTGTATGAGCCATTTTATGCCATGCCATCCTTCGTTCCCAAATGTACTTTTTTAAACAAGGCATTAAATTTGTCCAAGAGAGATGCCGTGCATTCTTGATGAGTTGCAAAACAACCCTCGGCTAAGAATCAATAAATTTAGTCTTCTCTATCGCCGACTGCGTATAGTGTCCTACTAGTACTGTATGCAGCCCATTCCTTCCTGAAAGGGGGGAAATGATCGAAAGAGTGTCTTGAACGGGCCACATGTCTACATCACTATTAACAAGCTCATTTACAAGCACTATTGCATCACTTTTCCCACTGAGAAATCACAAGTGCAGACTTCCGCAAGCCTGCTTCACCCAAACTTGCTTATATATGCGTCGTCTGGAATTATCTCGCAAACTTACGGATTCATGCAGCGCTTTACCATTTTTCTGTTGGCTCCTTCAGTTCCAGCTTTTCGAGCAAACTTGTATCTACTTTTGTTTTATACATTACTTACAAGAACTTTAGCCCACATAAAGTGTTTTTTTATCTGCTCGATAAATATATATTAATTCAAACTTACAAGTGCAACATTAGCCGGCAAAAAATAATGCTAGTGTTAGCTGTCAAACTCTCTTGATAAAAAGGCTTTACATAAAAACACTTACTTTTATAATTATAATGCATAAAGCACTTATATAAGAAAGCTTTAGTGTACGAGCGAGCGAGCGTATAAATTGAAGTGAAATGCATTATTTGCACAAAAACCAATTGCAACACATGGCATATATACAGCATTTATGTCACTATCACGGAGAAAAATGCAAGCAAACAGCCGCACAATACGTATTATTATATTTTATAGTAATTTGACGATGGGCGCAAAAAGATAAACATTTGTTATTCTAACCTTTTGCTAATTATCTAAAACCGTGCTACAAACAAAGACCAACAACATTCTGGAAAAGCAGTAAAAGAGTGTCAGCAAAGCGCGACTACCATGGTGTATCCGTTCATAAGCCAATTTTATAAAAGCTGTTGATGTACAGGATGCACTAAAACCATATAATCAGCGCCTTTTATAGGCAGCCTCTCCATGGAATAATACTCTATCAAATCGGGAACGGTGAGGAAAACGCGATTGAAATCCACAAGTCGGTACATGTCGTCCGGCTGACGATGAATTCGCAAATGCATGAATCCGTACGAACTCCTGCAAGCCATAACTAGTTATAATAAACCTAGATCGAAAAAGTTTCTCCTTCGTTACTTTAGCAATGTAATGCGCTTATGGCGCAACGATGCGTAATCCTAAAATTTGTTAACGCTTTTCGCTTGTCACATTCTTCTGATTACACTTCCATTAGGCTTGCTATTTCCGGTAACCTTTTTCGTTACTAGACAACTAATTTAATGCACGTGTAATTGCATTAAGGGAGATTGCTTGTGTTTGGACAAGGAGCAGCGTTTCACCGAATAACCCAGATAAAACTTTCTGGAAACATACGAGTACGCATTGTAAACTTATTTTGTGTAGGTTTATTAAGAGCGCGACGATTCTCATCAGGCTGCCATTTACAGGAAATTGCTAACAATATTTACACGATCTCTTTCCCCGCGTCGCGGTGGTGTGATGTTAACGGGGCTGAAAATGCCATATGCGTGTTGTTTATTAACAATCAGACCTCTTTTGCCACCGCTAACGGTGGAAAAAATTGAACGCCGCCCTATTTCAATTATTGTCCAGCTGCTGTGAAAGTGGAAATAAACTGTCAATCGATCGATCGTAAACGGCTATGCCGAAAATGGATGAAAAGCTGTTCTTGCCAAACCGCAAATGGAAATGCAAATATTGCCAGTTAAAAGTGCAATTTTTTATTCGTGGTAATAAAAAATTTAGCATGGAGGATAACAGTAGCATAGATCAGCAGAATAAATATCACAGAGAGAAGAGCCATCAAACTGGGAATAAAGGACCGGAAATGCGGTATATCCACCTGCCCTTGACCGATAGCGGCTGTTGAATAATGCACAATTTGCCACCGGAAAGGAAAAAATCAATCGCCAGTTGGCATTCGTGGCTAGTAGATGAATAACTGCGTATTCATGTTTAGCAGCATTAGCCGCTATGTTTATTAAGAGATCACGGTAATCCAGGCAATATGCTGCCAGCATTCCTGGCTTTAAGTGAACAATTTACTGCTCAGCTGTACAGATACGTACTTTATTGCCAAAGAGTAATCTTTGTTTCCATTGATTTCACAGTTTCGTACGATATAACAGCCTTCCGTGCACTTCCGGAGTGTATTCTCTGCTTCTTGGCGGCTTATTGCACCGAAATACCATCTAGATAAAAAATAAAACTCGTCAAAAGAGAAAGCAGATAATATCAAATAAGTCCAACGAAAGCCATAAATAAAAGCGATGTAACATCAGTTTTGTAAACGGAAATAATAAACAGAATTTTCCCAGTTTTCCCTTTATTTTCTTCTCCATTTAAATTTTAACGCTTTAATACCTTCAAACCCCAGATAGCTAGAAAAGAGGACAACTACAATAACAAATATTGCTAAATAAAACTTGGGAAAAGCGGCATGCATACCATACAAGCGGAACGCTGAATTAATTAAGAACCATGTTCTATGGACTTACGTCTGTTTCTCTACAGGAACCTCGGTGTTGATAGGATCTCCTTTTATAAAGTTGGAGCGCAGATTCAGGCGCAGGTCAGGCTTCTTTTTTGCCAATCCGGATGCCGACTGCTGCACTAGTAGCTGCTCCGAACAATATTCCGCGGTTAGTCCATTAAGATCAAACTCACTGTAGCCATGCATGAGTGACCTTTCGATGTCGCTAATCAAATCCGGCTCATCATCCTGTCCGGCCAGCGATCCATCTTCCTGGTCGGATCCTGAATCGAGCTGCTCGTTATCACAGTGGACACCGTTTCCGTTATGATGTACACCCGAGTACAACGTGCATCCATTACGCAAATCGAATTGCACGTGCTTTTTGGCCGCAGTGACAGCCGGCTGGTCACATCGGCCATCTCGATCGAATGAGCCTTCTTTGCGCAGACTGCCGCGCAGGCTATCCGGTGTAGCGGTGGAGCTGCTCGAACTGTGTCCGTTTCCATTAACCTAGCCCGGAAACGGTAGATGGGAGATCAATTTGTTAGGAAAAGAGCTTTCAAAATTCTGGCGAAAGCGTATCTGGATTAAACGCTGATGCTCATACAAATGCGGATCTGCACCCTCTTTATAAAAAACACTGCATTGACGTTAAATGATATCAATTCGCTATTTTGAAAATTACAGGTTTACATTTGTACGAGTAAGTACGTCGTACGTTGCGCCTTACACAGCAGCACAGGTAGACATATCTACAAAAATATTCCACTTTTATAGAAAACAATAATTTCTATTAGAAATTCATTAACAACATCGCTTTTTTGTAAGCCTAATACGATATGGTTTGTGTCTTAAAACGTAACCCCACTATTGTAACAATTGTTTTGCTTTATGCTAATGATCTAAGCACCCTTCTGTCTTTTCTTCCAGTAAGGCATTTCCCACGCTAGGATATGTATAGGCTGAAATTTTATGTTTTGATTTCGGCAGACTGCAGAAGTGTCTGTTTAGAGCAAAATAGAACCCATCAGTTTACAATTAGGTTTTGCTAATCACCTTTGTAGTTTGTAACTTTGTACAACCTCTGCACATAAATTGACAAAGTAATCGGTAATCAGCTTAAGAACTATAAATCTCCAGAATTTCGTATGCGTATTAAATGTACCTCGTATATTACAAAATTTCACAATTGTGTACAGTGGCTACAAATAACAGCAAGTAGTAAGTACATATAATATTGTACTTTTTAGCACATACATAGTTGTTGCTGCAGTATCCGTTTTTCTTTTCTGGAATGTATTTCGGCCGTATAACGTACGTCGCCTCATGGAACAATCTGGGATTTCTCGACAAAGCAGTTCCATTTGCCGCTGGGCCGTTGGGGCAGCCACTTCCATTGGTGTGTACTACCGGCGAAATGGTCTTGCAAGTGACCGGAAGTTCATTGCATCCATTGCTGACGATCTCTCTCCCGGCCGAGATATTATGATGCCCATTCCCAACAACATCTCCATTAAGACAATTTTTACTGATCCCATTGAGACCGAGCCGGGGAGAGAAGGGATTAAGAGGATGTGCATCCAACTGCAGTTCGCTTAACATCGAGGAAGAATGATGACTGTGTATATATGTAAGCAGGAATAATGTACGGACGAGAAAGAAATGGCTTTTACATTACGTACTGGAATATATCCCGTCTAATAAATCGCGCGATAGTATAACAAACGACTGATCATTAAGATCTCGAGAGATACATCGAGATAAGTATTGGCGTATTAATCATGTGAATACCATAGTCCGCACCGGATGCACTGCATGCCCGGTCGTCTGTGCTGCATTCAGCGGCAATTGACCAGTGACCAGCGATATGATAAAGAGAGCCAATATATTGTGATAAGCTGGCCGGTCGATGAAGCAGCCAGTGTATGGCGCATGCCCGCTTGACTGGCTGGAATCTAATTACATACTGCTGACTGCAGTGTTGCTCCGTTCAGCGGAAACGGAAAGGGAAGTTAGAGACCGGAGCCAGGCGGACCGTGCGCGCAAGTGAGAGTCGACCGCTGTAGCAATGCGTACAGAGTGTGTGGTTAGGACAGTGATGAAGATGAAGAGGATACAGCTGCGGTTTATCGGATAAATACGGCAGCACAGGCTTTTACAATTGTAGGCAGGATGCGAGAGGGATGTTTTGTATGGATCAGCTGGAGCGCAGTACTGTTGATAGCCTATCAGTCTTTAAGCCATCAATCGACTGGCAAATCCGCTGTTTTTATTTGACCACCAAGCATTGAATGTGGCGATGCTTCCCGAAAATACCTGAGCACAAATTTCTGTTGATCAGTTTACAATAATAGAATTATATTATCGTGCTTGCAAGTTAAGATTACCCGATAAAATCTATGGATGGATCCACGTTATACGCGTACCATTATATAGTATATAATCATGTTAACAAAACCTTTGCAGTCTTATTCAGCATTGGTTTAGGAGGTACCTCCGGCAAAGTAAGAAATTAAAAGTTAAATATTAAATATTCGCAGCCCAAACCTAGAGTACTATCATCTATGATAGTAACTGCTTGTGTTAATGCAAGCGAAATAATCTGCTCTTGCAGTATAAAACACAACTACCTTTTTACGTACTAGTGAATTTTTAAGTACGAGATGCCGAAACGTTACTTGTGTTCCCAAAAACAAACTACCGTGCTATCGGTACCGTTGTTAATACTTATTATCGTTCATTCCTAAGCACCAAACGGCAGTGAGATGTTGCTGCCATTAAAGATTTACAGTGCTCCCAAGTATGTAGCATTAATATTGAATTACGCTTCCAGAAGCTTTCTGTTTAATTTACAGGATGATGGAGTTCAAAAACTGTCACACATGTAAATTAGGTTAACGGATTAAGTTGTACTTGAACAAACAGAACACACCGGCCGCGGACAAAGCGACTATTAATGGTATCCTAATCACAAAAAACACCGCCTTTTGACAAGCTAACCCTGCAATTGGCAGCGGCACAACAGAGTTCTTTAAACTATCCGAGTTCTTTATATGGTACAATGTACATAACTGGATGTTGGATATATATTAAGAATATTAAACAAAGCTATTTTGGTGGCACTGTAAATAACCATAGCATAAATCATACTCAGTATTTACAGCCAAATTACAGGTAAACGAGCTGCCGGTTCGAAAGGGAATTAGATATATTATTAGTGTTTTCATTTGTAATAACTACTTGCAAATGCTTCAAATATTAATATTAATGTCAAGTAATGTACAAAGTCCTATTTCAACCGGTGATAGCGCATTGTTAGTCATGGCTATTATCCGATATTTTATAGTTAGCTGCCAAATTTTTGTCATCATAACTAATGTGGCGGCAGATATGTCAGCTAAACGCTGACAAGTAAGTACGCTGACAGAAATACCAGTCCGAAATCAATTAGAAAAAATTATTCAAATTTTTCAGTTATGTATACGCGCGTCAATAAAACCAGCATGTTTACTTGCTGCTATAATGCCGGTGCATACTGTAACCCAAGAACCGCTATGAAAGCCGTCAACCGCATAACAGAGAGAATTGATTTTTTGCAAAATATGTTCATAAACGATGAAAAATTAAATATAGTTATGTATTTATAACCGGTACAAAAGCAGCCGGCCGTAAATTACCTGTCAAGCCGTCCATCACCTGCCACTTCGCACCGACCGAACGCTGAGATAATTACCGCACAATCCGACCTGACCAATGTCACGATAACGGCGGGAGATTTTCTTTCATACAGCTGCTCCGTATTAAGGCGCTCCAGAGAATTGGCGCAAAGAGGGATATTTAGTAATCTGTAGCTGTAATCATGCAAATTCGCTCTATGGATCTTGATAGAGCCTTCTACATCGATACGAGACTCATTGGGATGTACTTCAAGTCGATACCAAGGAGGGATAAGAGCAAATGAACTTTATTGCGACAGAGTGCCATCATCTCCAAGGATGGACGCTGCGCATCGTATCTGTGCAGTCGTAAAGTGTGCTCTGCAGTGCAGCGGCATCAGACCGCGCCATATCGACATGCAAAGGATGTTGTGACCATCTGTGATCCCTAAACAGACATTTGATCCAGAATATTAATCCATCGTATCTGAGCTGAGGCTAAGAAGGTGGAGTTAAACTGCGACCAATGGTCATCGATCCATGTGAGATTTTGCCTAGTCGAAAAGTAAACCGTAACACATGATACGAAAGGCCTCTCAATCATCAATTGGGAGCGGAAGATTATGTCCGCTAGAATGAGATGAAATTTCAGTACGAGGCAAGTGTCCCTTAAATTAATAGACGCGTTCTGCCTTACCATAAATTGACAACCTAGACTCATTGTGCGAACCTGGCAGCCACCGTGGGTTGGCAGCGGGTAATACAAATGGCGACTGCATTGCTCCCATTGACTTCGACGTTAACTGATTCGACATTTTAACTCATTTTAACTTCAGTCACAACTACAAATTAACATTCCAAATGATGGAGAAAAAATCTGGGAATTTTTTGGTACCTAGCAAGTAAGTTTTCATGGCAAATAAAGAAAGTTATGAGCGTTTATGTTTTCTCGTAGACATAGCATAGGATCCTCTTCAACGGCTCCTCGCACGAACCTTATGCTATGTCTACGAGGAACCACAAACGTTCATAACTTTCCTTGCTTGCCATGAAAACTTACTTGCTAGGTACCAAAAAATTCCTAGATTTTTTTTCCATCATTTGGAACGTAAGTTCGTAGGCTCGGTTGAGATTTATGCGAGTGTGGATGTTACGTACTTTAATGTTAATAAAGTCAATGGCAGCAATGCAGTCAACCGTTTGTATTATACGCTGCCAGCCCATGGTGGCTGACAGGTTCGCACATTGCGGTTTAGGTTGTCAATTTATGGTAAGGCAAAACGCGTCTATTAATTTAAGGGACACTTGCCTCGTACACATTGTACAGAAGCAGAAATGTGAACAGTGAGGTATCGCCAATGGCGCTATCTGCAATTGCGATTGTTGGGAGTTCCGTTGAAGGCTCATGGCATGGATTTTTTGAAAAATTGTTGCTCTCTTCACTCAAAACTAAAATTATAGCTTATTTTGAGTATTTACTGTTTCACTGATATGCCGCCTAAACCCGACTTTACTCTAAAATTAATAATCTTGAAGTTAATTAATAACAAATGATTTCCTTTGGAACAATTGGTTGCACGAAGAATAAGTCGAGGAAAGTATGATTATGATAAATAAGTAGGACTACTGAGTACTGAGTATGAGAAATAAACAGTACACAAATCTAGAGTAAACATGCCGAAAGCGTAAAAAAGTACTGTTTATTATTTAATTATTGTAAGGACGCTATACTTTATATGTTCTTTTACAACTCTTGCAATTTACCAATGTGAGCAATACTGGTGCTCTTCGAATTTCATAATTATTTCAACACAGTCTCTGCTCAATACTCATTTTGTTGTCGTACCGGCAGTTCTCAGTGGATGCTTTTAATTACCCCCTTATTCATAAATTTTTCATAGTTACAGTATGAGCAGCATGATTTTGTCTTATTTGCATGCGGTGTAAATCCGTTTCGATGTATGCAAATAGTTGTTATACCAATCTACATAGTAATCTATGTACTAATTTTCCGGTTTGATTGTTTTTTTAGATTCAACACATTTGCAATATCTCAAACCAAAATTCAAAGTGCTCAACGTACGCCTTTAAAAAAAGCCGGATTAAGCGAATCACAATAAGTTACATTATACGTAACTGTACTGTATGTCACGTCGCAATTACATAGTTAATATCAGTTCTATTAGCCAAAACATATACGCAGCTTATACTAAGCTTACGTTTTGATCCGCGGAATGTTGTTTAGAAGCTTCTGGTTGTTTTTTATGGTAAAACTTAATTTTATTGTAAAGTAGTGTGTGTCGGCGTGCTTGCATTTTTAAATTTTGATGGCTAATAATATTATACGTATGTACCTATTAAAGTTTGTATGAGTATATTATATCACTAACTGATTGTGAGGCATGGCACGGTGCAACAGTGTTAACTCTGGATACACTGTAAAACTCAAAATTGAATTTTCATGAGATTTGTGGACTTTGACTTTCAAGGAGAAATGGAGCAACAAATTCGTTACCGAAGTTTTTACGGGATCCGAAACAGAATGAAGTAGGATTTTATAACCATCAGGATGTGCATTGTGCACAAAATGACAAAACCAGAGCGCCTTGGCTGAGTTGCGTACTGTAGATGGTCGCTACCCGCTGGTGGAGAGTCTGGAGACATGCAAAGCTTTCAAAGTTGTTCAGTTCGAAGGTTTTTACTTTTTAGCTTTGTTTTTACTTTTGATTTGAAGAATCTTGGTTTTCACTTTTCAGTATTTACTGTTTACAGTTGATTTTCATTCTAGACAGGCACATCCAGGGTGCCATAATTTGCTGATAATATTGTATTTTGCATGTGGCAGGGCCTGAAAATGTTAGAATCCTATATTCGAACTTTTTCTGTATCATCTGCTGAACGCAAGCGCCAAATCACGCACAACTACGCTCTTCTTGTTTCCTTCGCCCCTTCAGATACATCCCGTATCACTTTTGAACTGAATAACGGTGGCGATGCTTGGATTCTGTCACGTGAGTTGACTAATCATCCCGCTTTAGTCCAGTAACGACATCATTTAGCTCACGAATATTTTTGCAGTGGAAGACACTGGCATCACTGGATTACTTGACCAGTTCTCCACGACTTGGGATGATTTGACTGCCGAACTGTGTTCTGCCTTAACATACAGTCCCACGGATGAGTACGACCAATGGGAATTTAATGCCAAATCTGCCTCGCGGCAGTCCATGGAGCTTTCGTGGCGGAGATCGAAAGAATCGTGGAAATCTGTGACGCTCCAGAAAGCGGATAACCCAGCCGAGATTGTCATGAAAGCGATCACTTTGGCGTTCAGTAAAGTCCACTCCAGTAAAGCCAAGAAAGAATTGACCGAACGAAATTTAAAGGCTCGTACGGAGAGCGTCCAAACTAGTAGAGCGAAAGAAAAGGAAGAGTTCGAAGATAAACTGGAGAACATCAACAAACGTTTGATAATGGTACGTGTAATACACGTCTTAAAAAGAAAGTTGTTAGTACTTATTACAGTACCTGTTGCCTGTTGGCTGTTGTTGTCTTCTTCGTTTGTGGTATTTGTTTTTAAATCTCAAATTACTCTGCTTGAATCGCTTTTCATATTTAATTATTCAATCTTAGCTGATGCCCAGTCATAGTTAAATATGATACTGCTCTGCACAGTATACTGCTTGTTTTTATGACTTCCTGTCACTTCCAATAGATTGCTTCACCCTCGTTCTAAATAGTATTACTGTTACTTAATACAAGTATCTGCCGCTTTTTTGTGCTTAGGCAAAAATGCTCTACGATTCTAAAGTGGCATTCGGTTCCAAATTGGCGGAAAACCCTGAAAAGCGTACGTAATCTAAATGCAGTGTGCTGGAGTAGCATTGAACACCGTATGTTTTGCATTTCAGAGGATGAAATGGCTGAAACGGTTGCCGGTACATCCGCTGGTGTTGAGCGGAAACGCAAACGACAGAAAGCCGATGGGGATGCACTGAAAGCAACTTCTAGTAGATCTTAGGAGCGTTGTAGATCGTAGCTGCGTTGAGACTTAAGAGGCACAGATGGGGATACGCTAGTTTTTTAAGTTCGGAGAGTTTCCTGTTTTTCGCATAATTTGCCGGGGCTTTATTCCTGTGCAGTTGTTATGATACAGGGAGATACAGTTGTTACGTTACGGTGCAAGAATTCGTTACGATTGCCCTTTGCATGCACTTCATAATTCCTACTTCCGGCTCATCGTGTTTTTTATGTGTTAGTCGGTTTACTGTATATCGATGCCGGACGAAACAGTGAAAACGAAGATGTCAGTGCTTTGTTAGGTAAAGATTTAAAGATGCAGTGAGAGTCGTCTTAAAGTGTTCGGATGTTTTTGTTGATCGTGAGCTTGATTTAATTCGGATTCCACTTACTACGGGTAGTATCTATGTAACTACCTCGGCGCAGCATGTGCCTTGTAGTGCAAAGCTTCAAGAAGTTTTGAAAATAAGCTGAAAATGTATTTCACTACCGTGTGTTTTTTAAAACTTCTGTTCGTTTTCATTGGCCGTAAAGCCCATAACCGGGTGTTGCGCGCGCAAACGTTTTTTTCAGGCCCGAGTATCGGAGTGTGTAAATCATGTGCACTGATCATTTTAATCGTAAACGATCATTTTAATTGATTTAAATCCGCGCAGGCGTATTTGTGTGGGTAGTGGGTACTGGCTATTGCCGCATGAAACACGCATAAGCCAAAGCCTGTATAAGGACATACCGTAATTATCGAATTTGTGGCCCTGGGGTACAAATAGTTCGAAGGCTATGACGGAGGGGGGATCATTTCGGGGAGGGGGCGCAATTTCGGGGGGTGGCATTATTTTTCGAACGGTATTTTTTGGGAAGGGGCATTATATTTCAAACAACTGCGCATCCAGTTCTAGTGAAATTGAGCGCAGTAGCTACCGGTATACGCAACAGCGCAACCTTCCCATCAACATTTTCGAGCATATACTTAGGTCCCCATACACCTTTTTGCCAACGAATACCGCATTATGTTGATGTCCGTTTAATGTTTGCTCACAATCACAACAATTCTTAAAAAAACATTTGCGGTACAACTATCATTTTGCAGCGCTTGACAGTTGACAATTATTAACGGCCCCCCGGGGCGTAATTTCGGGGGGTGCCTTATTTTTCAAACAGGGTCGGGGAGGGGGGCTTATTACAGGGGGGGCTCTTATTGCGGGGGGAGCCACAAATTCGATAATTACGGTAAATGGTAAAATAACTAGTATAAGGTCTCATACGCCCTTAGGGCAAGCGGGCGGCGGTCTTTAATTTAAATGTATAAGGCAGCAAATGTGCCAAGCGGCAAGCATTCACTAACATGTAAACACGAAAGCTGCAAATTGGCCTTGGTAGTTAACATTTAGTTTCAAAGGAACTGCCGCGTGCATGTTGCTAAATCCGTGCAAACTTTCGCTTTTGCGCCATCCCAAAAACTTTTTTACAGTCCTCACTCCTCAGTAACATACAGAAAAAATCTCATTATCGACCAACTTGCTCAATTCTTGTATGTAATTGCACATAAGTATTTAGTCCACAAAGTATGTGTTATTGTACTCTGTGTGTATACCGAACAACGGCTCTAAGCAGTTTTTCTCAATTTTGAAACAGATTTCAGAAATTATAAAATATATTTTAAAACTTGGAAAAAATACCATAACAGTAATTCCGTCACTTCTGTCTAAAATCACTCCAACCGGATGTAAAATTTCCCTACGTTGTTGTAATTAATTTTTTTATACAGCAAAAAAACCATCAGTGGCAAAAAGCAAAATTACAGCGGAACGAGCAATTCGATAGTCGTGAATTAAAAACAGGATTACCTAAATTTCTCGGGTTCACTACTCTGTACAACCAGTAACGATTATCGCGCTGATCGCAAATAACCGTTACGATCGCGATCGGCCACTAACCGGGTGTTGTCTATTGCGACCGCTTTATACACTCTATACAACAGAAAAATTATTATATTCTACTGTTTGGAAGTTGGTGAAATTTAGAGTTTTGTGATATCGCTTCCTGTAAAATTCGGCGCTGCAAGTTTGGTAGTTTCGCTTTTACAGAATATCCGGGACTTTAATTTACAGAACACATTTGAGGAGCACGTCGAGGCAGGCTAATATGGCTTTTAGATGACCAAAAACTTGCAGTAACCATCTAAAAGAACTGTCTTGGTGGTTCCAGAATTTACCAAACCAGCATTAAGTCGAAAAATTAGTATATTCTACTATTTGGAAGTGGGTGAAATTTAAACCAAAACCACCAGCTGAAAATCAGAAATATAATCCGGTTTTGATTAGAAACTGAATGCATATTTAACAAATGGATTAAAAAATTTTAAAAATTTATGAAAAAAAAGATATTTGATAGATTAGAAAATTATCAGTTTGAAAACTGATTCGAAACCAAAACCACGTCTCGACAATTATACTAAAAAACATGACATTAACTTTGGATTAGAAACGTGGGAAACTGATACTAGATCCACAACTTAAAATCAGAAATATAATCCGCTTTTGATTTGAAACTGAATGCATATTCAACAAATTCAAATTGAGTAAGAAAATTTTTAAAAAGTTAAACCTCAAAAAATTTTAGAAAATGTGAGTTGTTTTTCAGTGAGCCTTGAATTTGAGAAATGATTCTCGTATTAATTAAAAGGATGGGAACACGAGTTTAATATTCACTTTGAAATTCATAAACCATTTTATAATTTGGCATTTTAATTAAGAACAAATAAATAAATAAATAACGGGGACTTGTTATGAATTTATTCGTTTCATTTTGCGTTTGGCATTTTTTACCGGGAAAAAAATTTGCTAGAACCTAATTTTGCATCTTCGGGCTTTTAATTCAGTGCTGATCGACTTATTGGAAAAAATAATAGGAAAACAAATCTAAAAACAAACTATTACGTTAGTGTTTTTGCACGACTTTTTAGACCTTTAACAACGCAGTAAAAGCTTTTGCACCTTACGTATCCGGTTGGTTGAATGTGTAGATTTTCGGTTAGTTAAATTAATATGAATGTTTTTACACATTTAAAATTTAGATATGTTTTAAAATGATCAAAAATATCAAGCGATATAAGAAATATTTAGAAAAAAATTCAGAAATTTTAAAAATACATAAACATCGGTATTTAAAAATCTTCAAAAATATTTAACACTGTTCAGAAAAAATTTAGAAATATTCAGAAATATTTAGAGAAATATTTAGAGAAATATTTAGAAATATTTAGAAATATTTAGAGAAATATTGAGAAACATTTAGAAATATTTAGAAATATTTAGAAATATTTAGAAATATTTAGAGAAATATTTAGAGGAATATTTAGAAATATTCAGAAAGATTTAGAAAGATTTAGAAATATTAGAAACGAAAATATTATTGAAATGAAAATATTTAGAAATGAAAATATGTTCAGAAATATTTAAAAACATTCAGAAATTTTTAAAATTTGAAAAAAAACAATATAAAGAAATTTTGAGAAGTTCATTTTGCTCTTCAGATGTGGTTATAGCGGCTAAAGATGGACCCACGTTTTCGAAGCATTTCTAAAGTGCATAAATACGAGTATAAATGATACATCGGGGATCCGAATTCGAGTTTTCCGATGACTTCGCTTTGACTGAGCACTTAGAAAAAACACATTGGAACTTTGGCGCCCCCAACGACGTGGTCCCCGAATTTCATATGCATATTCAATGAAGACTTTTTTGGCGACCTCGGGGACCCAGGTTCGCGATCCCCGAGTACTTAAGACTCTACAGGTCAAAGTGTGCATTTGCAGTACATATCGTGGTGGCGACCTCGGGGACCCGGGTTCGAGGTTTCCGAGTACTTTAGTTAGCCTCAGCAAGTCAAACTGTGCATTTGCAGTACATATCGTGGTGGCGACCTTGGGGACCCGGGTTCGAGGTCTCCGAGTACTTCAGTTCGACTCAGCACATCAAACTGTATAGGAATCACCTTGAAAATTGGTGCGACCCAAAGGTCACGCGGCGACCCAAAGGTCATGGGTACTCCCCGTCGCATCGAACCCTCAATATGTCTTGAATTAGAAACGCGGGCTCGCTTCGCTCGCCCGCTTGATAAGTGCAAGACAAGAAAGTGTTCTGTAGTGCTCGAAAGCGGAAGCTTTGGTTAATTTCTGTAGTTAATTAATGAAAGATTCACGTACTTACTTAAATTTTTTTTTGTTTATTTTTTCCATTACATATTTTCTTTGCTCTATCTTATCAGTCTATCATTCTATGTGGGTGTCGGGCGCCCCTCGGGAGCGGCTGAGTAAATTCCGGCGGCCGCCCCAAGTGTACGGTCTGAAGAGCGGAAGCTTACAGTACTTTTTCAACTTCAAGAAACAGCGAAGAAGTTGAAAAACCGCTCCTTCAGTGCAGTTTGTCTTTTTTGTGGGCGCATTCCTTTTTAACTGCTTTCCTTAGCGGCTTAGCCTTACTGGATGACTAGATCTTTTGTAAACTGTAATTTTGTTTGTTTTCATGTTTTGAATCGCTGTGTGTAAGTATCTCTTTCGAAACCACTCCATCTCAGGCCGTTCCATATGGTTGCATTTTATCTTTGAATTTGAAAGCCATCAAAGGCGGTTCGAATAAGTGCACACATGGTAAGATTCAGTGCCATAACTTGCAACTGTACGAAGGTTTTTTAGCGCTTTGCTCACGGCAGTCAAAATCCAAATTATTATTTTGAACATCAGTGATTCTTCTCCTCTACGTCCAATGTGCCCGTATGCTGTAATCGTATAATCCCCTTGCTTTCCAGCTTTGTGATAGATTTCCGATGAATAAGGCTGCTCCTCTTGTCTGCTAGTAAAGCGATGAACAACGCCATGCCTACGGTAAGAAAACTGCAAAATCCAGGCTTTTGACGCTACTGAGATTGCTGTTGCTCATTTCTGCGCTTTAATACCTCATTGTAGTTCTTAACTATAACATGGGTTCGATCGACATTATTTTGCTTATGTTTTGTCTATCTAGATCTGTTTATCGTAGATCCAAGCAACTTTCAATTCCAAACCTACAACTTCACGTGCGCGCCTTCCGGAATCTGCTGAAGTGGATTCTCCTCCGTTCGTTGGCCGATTTTTGAGCATTCAGTAAGTAGCAACTAGCAAAGTGCAGTATAGGATGTACTTAACTCTTACCCATGGATTAAATTTCCTTTTTTTACTCTGGCTTCTAATGCGTTGCAGGTACTAGTAACACTTTTTTCAATGCAATCTGACAGATTTGAGATAGACAGATGCTGGATGGGTCAAAGGCATCCTGCATGCAGTATTGATTGTAGCATTGTTCCCATTAATGTTTAATAGTTCACGCTGTTCTTAGGCCAGGAGAAGAGCTCATCTTCGAAAATAAAGGCCAGGATCGCGACAGCACGGATTTTATCAACCTGACCAATGTGACCGATGGCATTGTGGCGTTTAAAGTGAAAACCACCGCTCCTGAGAAGTTCAAAGTGAAGCCCAGTTATGGATGCATTGAGCCTGGACAGTCGAAACCTGTTGAAATCGCTATTCCCCCAGGTAGCGCACTGTAACTGAAAAATGAACAAAAGCGACAAAGTTGCCTTATGCAGATTAATTTTATGTGTACTAAATTCATAGAGCAGTACGTCCGTTCATTTGGCAACGAAAATTTCGTATTTGTTTTTTCGTAATTAATTTTCTGTGGGTTTTTTCAATCGGATCCGTTTTATTTGAATTAACTGGAATGAAACAGATAGATCATGGATGTTTCATTAACCGGAAAAGCTTGTCCACAGAATGAAAAGCAATTCAAAATTGTTTTGCACCGAGTGAAAAAGCACATTTGGAGTGGTCACCTTGACATATTTTACAATAATTTTACAGCTTTTCTGAAGACTGCGCAGAAAGAAAAGTTTCTTGTGATGAGCACGCCCATTCCTTACGTCAAGGACTCCAATGATCTGCTGGATTATTGGCATGAAATGCAGCAGCGGGATGGCTCTCCGGAGGAACTCGACAGTCACCGCGTGCGCTGCTCCGTGGTCTCGAAGTCTGACCAGTCTGAAGGAGAGTACAGGATCTCTACCGACGCCACTTCCAGCATCCCACCCATTGTCTTGGAAAAGCTGGAAATCATTAATGCCAAAGTGAGTTTGCGAGAATTTGATTTTGTTGTAATTATTTTGAATGCTTCGATGTCCAGGTGGACCGTCTGATTGCTCTCCAACAGTTCGACAAGGAGGTGCCATTGTTGAAGAAGCAGTGGAATCTGATTGCTGCCGGGATATTCTTTGTGATTGTCTACGTTGGTGTATATTTCTTCCGCAGTTTTCTGTGAAGCCAGTGCATTTTTTGCCTACCTGAATTACCTCTCCTGGACCGATGCTGGTTGATACGAACCATCTTTTTTTGTTACAAGCAGTCAAGCACATGGTTGATGAAACCTTTTTCCCTTGAAAATTCAGACAATCCTTGTATTTCTTTCGGATTATGAGATCTGGACCTTTTTGTTTTGACTTTGGCATGCTAGTCGCTATGGTGTTGTTATTGATTGCGCCGATTCTGTACAATTTGCCCCCATTGGCATGACACAGTCACCTTGACACAGTCAAGCATTGTTATTTTTATTTTATCGACTGCCATCCGCATTTGATTACAGTAGTGTTCCGGTATGTAATAAAATTAAATCTAATGAAGCTGAATTCGGAGATCGTTCTTGCCGCTGATGTTTGTGAGATTTTGTAATTGGTGCACGCACCGGTACGTTTAGTACGCAGTACTGCATACGTCAGTAACTCAGTATACTTCTATCTGTATTTCATTAACTTCGTTATCAAAAAGTTATAAAAATAAAGTTGCAAGTAAATACAACGATCAGGGGTGCATAAAATAATCGATGGTTAGTAAAACTAAATGGTACGAAAGGATAAAAATTTACAAAACTTGTGAAAGCACAACCGTTACGGGTTCAGTAAATGGAAGGCATCAAATTACGTAAACCGAAACCGACGAGATCCACGTACCTTCGGCGAGGTCGTGTTTTAAAGGTAAGCAGATCAAAGCATCCACTTTCAACCAGCTACAAAATGCCTTAAAATTTTTTTCGCTCATCTCCGGGAGCTCATGTCACGACCCGAACCAGAAGTGGATGGACCTGAAGCGGATGGGAATGGCGCTCGCTTTGGCTTGTAGATCATGTCCACCGTCGTGGCCATGCAAGGCCGGAAATCCAGCTCAAAAAACTCAACGGTATTCGGTTCCGCTCTCTTGAAGTAGTCCAGACCTCGTCCGATCTTAATAATCCAACCGTTGTCGAACCTTCGATAAGACAAAACAAATTTGAAAATTCAGACATAACGATTTATACATACCAATGAGAACTGCAAAGAAACGCGATTTCACTACAATTACCAAGAACGCATAAACTTGTATACGAAGTAGTACTTAAGTATCGACAGTACAGCAGTGTCAGTTTTAAATTCACAAGAAACGCGAATAATGGCAAAAGCAAGGTACAGCTAGCCGGAACAATGCCGCTGACCATGGCGCAATTTCATTAGGCTTCGGGATTACTGCATATCAGAAAAATCAGAACGGAGCCAAAGCATACCTTATTTCGCGATCATGCAGCGTATCGCAGTATTCAATGAGCAAAAAGATGCCGCGTTGTAACAGGTTCAAACGGATCTCATCCAGCCGGGTGACTTGAATATGCTTTTTTGCCGGATCCTTCAAACCAAAAAAGAAAACTACAGAGACAGATAAGCCAGACTTGTCAGTGCCTTACCCCATCGCAGCTCGTCTTTAATCGGATATGCTTCACATTGGGAGACTTTTTGATTATCAGGGCACAGAATTTCAGGAACAGCTGTATCTGTAAAATAAAATAAACCAGGCATGCGGCTCTAATACTTTAATGCAGGTCTAAAAAGGCATCGAACGATCTTGCCATAGTGTGACGGTGTTTAATTTTTACTACGGACTCACTACATATCATACCTGATGATTGTGGCGAATATAGGCATCGTCGATCTCCACTTCGGTCAGCTCCCCGTCCAAATACGGTCCAAACACCCTCTCCAGCCCGAATCCCGTGCCGTTCTCTTGAATAACCAACTGCTCGTGGTAGCCATGGGACTTTTTCTTCTCCTGCTCTACCGTTCGTTTCAGTGCTTCAGCGTGCTCCAGATACTGACGGATTTTTTCCTTCAGCGCCGCTTTGATTTTCTCATTGGTCGTAGCTACAGATACGACAGCGCTTCAGTGAAAGCTTTCTGCATTTTGTGTAACTTCTGAGTTCCCACTTTGTCGTCAAACCATAAAACGATATAATTAGACTCTTAAGAGTGCCTAATGATCCCTAATCATATGTAGAAGTACAGTTAAAAATTTGTACCTACCCCGACAGTTATCAATTAGTAACTTAATTCCTTCGCTGTATAAATCCACGGCAAAAAGATAACGCTTGCTCTGTTCAGCCTCCACAGCCGTCCTCAAAACAGCTAAGGCTCTTGGATCAATTGCCGTCGCGGAAGATGGTGCATTATCCATAATTGTAGCACGGCTGAAAGATCCCGATCCCAGAATGAAAGCATCTACACTCTATACTACAGACCCCGATTCCAAGTGCCTCTCGGCTGCTCCGTATTTGCCGAACTCTTTGGACGATGCTGGCCTAAAGAGAGTCTGAATCTGAGCAAAAATAAATATAACACAGCTGACTGGTAAAATTCATAATCAAGTAAAAGTTATCGAAACAGTGCGTACCAGCTATAAACTTATTGAATTTTTGATTTATTTTTCAAAATATGAAACGGACCGGAAGTAGAACAGGCTCCACCCTCTTCGCGTGATACGGTGCAATACAAGTGCTGTGTGTCAGTGTCTGTACGAGTATGCAAGTAACCGCTGGCGCTGCCGCACTGCCTTTACTCTACGTGACTTATGTCAGCATGCCTCTGATCTTTCCGAAACCTGCATATCAAAATTAATCGCATCCTTTCGCATGATATCCATATATTTTCCTGCCGAAATACTCTCGTCGTGAGTAACTTAAAAAACAACCCAGCGATAATTTTTGGCCGTCTACCGCAAGCGAACCGCGCACAGGCGCCAGAAAACCGGCGGGATGGCAGACCAGCCTTCTAAATGGCGGCAGGAGATTCTCGGCGCCATTGAGCATCTCCGTCAGCGTAAAACGCGACCGGATGGACCGCGAATTGCTCAACTAGTTGCTAAAAGCCTTCGTGTCAACCAGGCGGATGTGATGCAGGATCTGGAGCGTTTAGTCGACGAAGACGCAGTGGTTAAGGTAAACCGCCGGAGCCGCGGCTCGTACAAGTATGGCTTTCATACGTCGTGTCTTCCATCTTCCAGGTGGACTTTAAGGGATCCATCTCCTACCGGGACATGGCGAAGTGGGCGCATGCACCTTCTTCTGCGGGTAAGCACCGCTACGAGCACGATTCCGAGCCGCGGCACCCCGGTGATGCCGCGCGGTTCGGGAGTTTCACGGCTGGAAGGCGTACACGTACCCCTGATATTAGGTGGAGGGGTGGATCGTACAGTGATACACCTCACATTAGTAGCACTGGTTTTGACGTCGGGAATAAAAACTGTTTAATTTAGCCGTTATTACGGTAAATTCGGGACACCGCTATATAGTTCCTCGTGACCTTGCCGTGCCCCTTTTTCATTTTAAAATTGTAGCCGCTTACTTAAGCGATTAAATTTTAAATTGCATAATGTCTGGGCGCCAGACCAGGGGCGGCGGCTGTGCAGTGTGCAATACACAACACGTACACCTAAAAATGTTTCGTTGTACGAGTACAGTATTTTTAATTTTACATACTTATTTGCATACTACTCTATATTTTACATACTCCTTAACATTCGCTTTTGCATATGCCTTGTTTTGAAGAACGATTTTCAGGAATTGCAGACAGAATCATTGAAAAATTAACGACTTGTCAAAAGCTGCGTGGAGTGGGTTCAGGCAACGGCAGCTAGATTTATTACGTGCTCTTTGATTTTTGGCATTTTGCATGCACGCATATCTGGCATACTGGGAAATTGCCTTCTTCAGACACATCGCCGTTGGCCGTCCAGTACGGTATTCTGCACAATTCCGTAAGCACCAGCGATCGTATTATGGAAGCTGTGCAGACATTATCGGGAGCAACCAGCGATTCATCATCCCCTAATAAATCTCCACCCAGCACCAGCGCCAATTCCGTTTACTTAGAGCAGCTGGAGGCACACATCACTTCCCTGTATCCAGAGACCAAATTACGCGGTGAACAACTGGAGAAGTGTACGCTGCGTGAGGTGGACTGTGGGCGCCTAGTTCAGCTGGCGAATAATTCCTTCGTATTGTCCGATCGGGTCGACAACAGCATGAAAATCAAGCGACAAGGCTGCATGCCGTTGCTGAAGAATAAGGAAGAAGGCATCTCCATGAAGGCCAACGCAGAAGATGCACCTTGCGAAGTGCCAGCAAAAGTAAGTGCATTCACCAACATACTGTACTGCATGCTGGGTTTTGAGATTGACGAACTCCTCCTGGATTATGAATTTATTATGGAATTGCCGGAAATATTACGAGAGATGTATGGTTGCGGTGATTGCAGAGGAAGATGAACGGGACACGGTCGGGCCTTTTAGATATGGCGCTGCGAAAGAAACAGCGGACAAGGTTCTGTGGAGAATGTTATGAGGATGCTGGCATGGACGCTGCACAGTCCGGAGTACTACTCGAATGCACAGCAGCAGGCTGCAACTATGCTAGTAAGTAGCAGCAAGGTTTTGTTTATTTTTTATCCTATTTCCAGGCGAATTTCGCGCACGGTTCGTCACACTGAGTCGTTAACGTTTGATAGCACATCCAAAATGTGGAGCATACTCGCAGGAGGTTGTGGATCTTCAGAAAGGTCGATTCACCTGTTTAAAGTGCAAAACATGCAAGGCATGTGGCACGGGAAAGCTGGGGCAAAATGGGGTAAATGTTGTTCGGTATCACTAGGCTGTGTCGGTGTTATAAACATTTTTCGCGTAACCATGGTACAAGTACGTTGCAGCTGTGTATGCTGTGTGTGGGCTGCGATAACGCGTATCACATGAACTGCCATAATCCACCCGTTGATCCGGCCTCGGCGTTCGAGGTGATGGATGGTAAGAAGTTCGCGACATTTGTGGTTGGTTAATTTCGGTAGCATGTGTTTCTGTTTGCAGCGTGGACATGCGGGGAATGCCTTTTACGGCGTGCAGCGGAAGCTGCCAGCACGGATGCTATGAAAAACGACCTGTTGACTATGACAGGTACATCCAGTATACCCGAAAGTCATCAGAATGCGATCGTTTGGTTAACGCGATCAATGGGCAATTGGGCACGATATATTGTCACGTGTTGTCAACTTGTGTGGGCTTAAATTTAATTATTTAAATGTTTCTAGCTGAAGTGAAATCAGAATCCCCCGTCCCAAACGGACTCACACGGACAGAACTTGATTTTCCGTACGTTGTTTCCAGTATCGGTAGCGTGGTTATCGCCTTCCACTTGCAGATCGCGTGTATTTTTTTGCAAACGAATTAAGAAGCTTTTTTTTTACAGTATTGCAAGAGTTGCTTACTCAGTTGTTGTTGCTAGGTTTAAATCAGATGCCAAAATTTTCGGCGAGAAGATGGAGAGCGAGAACGTTATTCGTCGTGCCGTCGAAGCCTTCCAGCGCAGTTTACCCCCCAAAAAGACACCGCAACTGATAAAAGAGATCGAATCATGGACGGTGGAGGATGTGGCAAAGAAATTTGCCGATCAGGGATCGCATATTTACGCGGATGTTATCCGAAAACAGGTTGGTTACAGAAAGTTATCTTACGATTAACTGTGAAAAATTTATTGTTGTCATTTTGGTTTAGTGCATCGATGGTGCAGCATTAATTCTCCTGACCCGCGATGACGTCGTCCTGCGATTCGGCCTGCCATTTGTCCAGGCGTTGAAGATGTACCGGGATATTTGCGTGATGTGCCCGTTTGGTCCTTTTTCCGACTGATTGCAGCGGACGACATGTCTCTCCATGTCACTCTTCCTCTGGGTGTTGGACTTTTCTCAAGTTTCTTTGTGATCGGCCGGTGCGCGGCGGGAACCACCGACCGTTCGATGATTCCTTAAAAGGCTATGTTGTTAACTTGTTACTTCAGGGTTATTCTCGCATGTTGGCGCACTGTAACACGAACAGTGAATTGATTGATATTTTACGGATTTTTCTTGTATCACGGTGTTTGCGGCCGGACGTTGGAATGGATGTTGTTACTTGCCGTATTTTGGCTTGCAATATTTGCCTGTTTTTCATGAGTTTATTTTTTTATCGCTAAAACTGAGGGAATTTTCACGGCGGACGGAAAATAGTAAACTGTATAAAATAATTAGAACATGGAAAAATTGCAATAAAAGAAACGTGTGGACTTTCATTTTAGTTTCTGGATGTTGGAGTTGTCCTTCCACAAATTGTAATTCAGTGCAGTAGCGAGGGTGACCCACGCGAGATACGGTAACAGGAGGGTGCCGGCTGTTGTGTCCACTTTGAAAAAGGTGACGACGCATGCCGCAATGTTAATCCACAGTACGCCAATATCCAGCAGTGCCTGTCGCCCAAAACATCGTTAAACTTAACACTTACCATCAACAGAAGCGCAAGATTCGTGTACTACCGAGTAGTAATTTTTTAGTGAACATACCAAACCGGGTTTCCGAGCACGGAAAAAAAGTGGTGACCAAGCCCAGTTGAGAATCAGTTGGCTACCGTACAGCATCAAGGGAAGACATGCAGAGCTGTTCTCGGTGAAGCCGTTGCCTTTCTTATACACAATCAGGGAAGCGGCTCCCATTAAAACGTAGAGAGTTGTCCACACTAGAAAGTGCGTAATTTTGTGCCCGAAAATAATTACAACCATTTGGAAGCCGCAATTTTTGCGACAAGAGTGAAATAAAATTGCTTACTGGGTCCGAACAACCATTTTGGTGGACTCCACGACGGCTTTCTCAGGCGCTAACAAAACACACCATATTGATAACACAGAAATTTATAAAAGGATCGCATTCTTCTTATACCAACTTTGGGTGTCACTCTGAGAACCAAGTACTACGAAGTATGGCTGCACATGTGTTACGTTTATCGAGATTACAAACAGTAAATAACCTATAAAATTAAATATGACAGCTACACGTATTCGACTCCACTACAAAAAAGTAAGCTTAATTTGCAATTACTTGTAACAGCTGCACAGAATACGAATATCTGTATATTATAGATATAGGAATGTGTAATTTCTAATGTTCCATCTGTATAGAAGTATACGTATCTGTACTTGCTGATTGTGATGTTGTTTGCATAAAATTTGCATGAATGGAAACGAAATTCTTACGCGACAATACTTATTATAGCTGACCATCGTATGTAAATTGAAAATACTTGCCTCGTAGATTTTAACATCTTCCTTTGTAATTATCGCTCCTATTATGCCACCGATGTTTGGTAACACAATTCTGAAAAATTAAAAAAAGCGTAATTGTCTATCAGCATCTTGCATTGGAGGCAGCTGTCATCACGATACTCATATGTTGTAAAGATATAATGTAAAGTAAGTTAACGCAAAACCTGTTGTGCGCAGCAAGAAAACACGTAGCGAAATGCGAAGCCGGTAGAATTATTATGTACTTACGCCGGTAGGAGTTCCGTCAGGAGACGACTTTGAAACAAAAGTTCACATCCCATGATTAACAAAACATGCACTCACGTAATTACAATCCACGATGCTATACTTGGAGTCGGAAATACAACGCTTCAGCAGACTATTTTATGAAACTACGCAAGCGATACTGCGGAAATAAGAGCGTATTCGAAGAAATTTTTCTGTTGTCTGCCCCAATGTATTGCTTGCTTATATATTTATTAAATACTGTGTATAGCCACTAGGGCATGTTGGCCAAATTGGAGTTGTGATAGAATTGTGTAAATAAAGCTTTTCTATCGTCAAATTTTTATTGGTACACGAGTTAGTATACAACTTGCCGAGACTGGATAACCGGTAATGAACTGACCTTTGCGCCGTTACTACTATAAGCAGCACGAGTACACAATATAAAGTGTGTCGTATGTCTTCGGAAACTGCCCAAATGATGTAGAGCGCACAGAACACAAGGAACATCCCATTTCAGTTTAACGACAGCCACATACACTTCATAGATATACCTGGTGCGAAGTTCGCCAAGAGAACAGATTACTAAACAAATACTACAGTAATCGATTCATTCTTGGGACAATGGCGTCAGATGACCACCAGTAATGGCTCAAAGATACACTGCGATCACGAATTCCGGAGGTGCACGGCCACAAACAGATAAATACGTACACAACTGTTTATTCCAGATGAAACTCATAAACGATAAGAACACGTAATTCTGCTCGGTCATATTGATTTCGAAAAACAGCGCCAAACATCAAAAACGCACAAAGAGAAACAACGAGTAACGAGTACTACGAACCCAAATCCACTTGAAAGAACAACAAAGAACGTAACATAGATTTGTAAAAGAAAAAATAAAAAGACAAAAAACATGATAACAATTAACAATACAAAAGAATACTGCAGAAAATGGATGATCTTTTAGCTGTTTTCTTTGGATTACGGGTAATCTGTCTCCGCATTACAGCGATTGCACACTGTAGCCTGGCGAGCGTCCACCACAAAGCTATCCGACGAACTACTCGATTTCAGAACCGGCGGTGTTTGCTTCAACATGGCATCCACTGCTAAGAGATCCCGTTCATATGTAACCTGCATTGAGAAGCGCATGTCCACACACAAACTTTCGCCATCAACGAAATGACCAACTCCATCATAAACTCAGCACAATGTTCTGATGTTGTTATTAAGTTAACTCTTTAACATGCTCTATGAGCAATATGTTTTCTAAACCTGGCCATCTTCTACTCAACAACGACAGCATAAAAAATTTTAACAGACTGCAGTAATTTCTTACTTACTTTGTAATACTGATTGGGATTGATGGGAAGCATTTTCACATGGCAGCCGGCGTAAGTCTTGACCAGCGCCAAGCATTCCGTTCCAGTTTCCAGTTCTTCCTCCGTTGCGCTGGTGTAGGCCAGTAGGAGGTTGGCGAAAAGGAATCCCTGTGGCATTTCGCTGGCGAAAAATTGAGAGCGCGGAAGGACGTCAGCTAAGAAGCCTTTGTTGTCAATACTGACAACCGTGGATACCAATGGAGCATACACACCAGCTGCCTACAAAAGAGATGCTGACAATTCAACTTGAAATTCAACGACAAGGTGCATAAGCATCAAGCATTAACTGGCTCTTATCATGACACGCAAATTCACAAAATCCAAATGAATTAGCTTCCACCATATTACGTCGCAAAAATTACGGCTGTCGTTAATTAATCAATCAGTCTACGATATAAATTACGGCTATAGTTAAAATCAAAGAGTATACAGATACAGTATAAATTAGTACATACACACGTACATATAGCGAATACACGTACCAATCTTTGCTGCAAGCATATTCTCTATATATGCACCAAAGGAACGCTAGCTGGAAAAATTATTCTGTATGCATTATCCAGTTATCTTACCCCGTGAGATTTAGCAGCCATCGCCACGCTCTTGCAGACGCTCTCCTCCACAAACGGCCTGACCACATCGTGCACAATCACCACTTCTGGTCGCGGAACCATCTTGGCCACAAGATTCACTCCGCTGCGGATGGTGCGATGCCGTGTACTGCAGCCAGCTACCACGACCGTCTTGGTGACGGATTCCACACTGGCCGCGCTGCCAATCGTGGTCTGCACAAACTCCAGCTGGTTGTCAGCCACCAG
Source organism: Paramacrobiotus metropolitanus (assembly GCF_019649055.1). Classification (NCBI taxonomy): domain Eukaryota; kingdom Metazoa; phylum Tardigrada; class Eutardigrada; order Parachela; family Macrobiotidae; genus Paramacrobiotus; species Paramacrobiotus metropolitanus. The sequence continues at coordinate 690,407 of NW_026570286.1, read as the reverse complement.
CAGGACCACTTTGCTGATCCAAGAAATTCTGCACATCCACATCAACCCAGTCAGAGCCATCAATGCAATGTGTATGCAGGCAAAACTGTATGGCTCTCAAAATCTCTACCTGCTAAAGGCGTTCACAGTGTGAATGAAGAGCGGAAGACTGTTCGGACCGACAATGACAAACTGTTTCGGGCTGGAAGAGTTTTCGCTCTCCGTGCTGGCGGAGAAGCGTTCTCCGGTCCCAGCAGCGGGTAAAATAACGACCACATCGCGCACCGGTGGCTCAAACATACTGAAAACCGAAGCTGCAAATGTTAGTTCGAAACAAGAATGTTAAAAAATCACAAGCAATCAATTTCAAGCGCCTCAAGATATAGGCAAGAAAGTAGAAATGCTTTTTGAACGCAAAAAAATTAAAAATAAGTAATTTCAAACACGAAGAAATGCAAAAAAAGGACAACACAAAATCCTGCAGAATGTTGGCCAACCCATTGGCTTAACACGACCAATCATCTCGCCAGTAAACGTAATCGTCAAAAACGTTGTACCGGAAACCGGCTGCAAGTGCTGTTTCATGGGCCTACGCTATGGTTACACTTGTTTTGACTTTCCCGTGTGGAAAATCCTTGGTTCCATTCGGACGAACGATCCGATATAAAGTTCAAATTCGAACTGATTTATCGATTTAGTTATTTAGTATTTTGGTTTTTCGATTTTGTTTACTTGTAGGAAAAAGGTGCACCTGAATTCCTTCTGTTTAGAGTACTTATTTTCTTTTACTGCAATCTGATACTGCCAAAATGAAGGGCGTAGTAGCAACTCGCGAGATCGATCCATCCTACAGGTTGCCTGTGCGCGGCCTCTTTCCTCTTCCGCCGATAACGGCATCTGTTTTCGGACAGGAACTTCTTCCCGCGTAAGGGCTTTCTGGATTGCGTCATAGCTCTGGCTGTATTAACTGATTCGATCCATTACAGTATGGTCATTCCCAACATCGGAGGATGGGTAGGAGGCCTGTTAACGCGCACCGAAGTGGAAGGAGCGTTCAGTTGGTATGAGGTACGCAAGCACTGCTTAATGCTTATGCCTTATCTCCCTTCGAGACCTGTCAAATCATCACTGATCTCAAAATTTGTGGTGCGATAGCTTTTACAGCATTATATTTACGATGCTGTTTTTTTTTAGCGTTTGAAGAAGCCGTCTTGGAGACCCCCGAACTGGGCTTTCGGTCCAGGTGCGTGTTCTCTCTGTGCAGCGTGACTACTTGAAAATTATTCGTATTTAAAATTTGAATAATTACAAAATTTGAAAAAATCAAAGTACTTAAAAGTCAGATAAAATTTAAATAATTTAGTTAATATTAAATTACTAGTTCGATATGAATAATTATTTTTTATTTTATTTCTAATTGTTCAGTTAATATTACTTATTTAAATTGTTTGTAAGTTAGCTGAATATTACAGTGTGGACGACATTGTACTGCGGCATGGGAGCGGCGTCCTGGATGGTGTGGCGTCAGGGTGGTGGGCTGAATGGTGTGGCTAAAGTCCCCTTACTGCTGTATGGCTCATCGCTGGCGCTGAACTGGGCTTGGTCGCCCGTCTTCTTCAAACTCCACCAAACAGGCTGGGTGAGTTACACATCACCGTTATCTTCGGCGTTGTTGAAGAAACCGCGTTCGAATCCTCCGCTCAGTATTTTCCACCATCGTCGCTTGATAGCAATCTAACGGATGATTCACTGTAGGGTTTGGGCATAATCTCGGCGTTGTGGCTGAACGTGGCGGCCTGCATCGGCGCCTTCTATCCCATCAACAAAGTGGCTTCCTACCTGATGGTCCCCTATCTGGCCTGGCTTAGTTTGGCCACCGCTCTGAACTTCTGCATCTGGCGCGACAACCCAAAGGCTGACAAGATGTAAAGTTGTCAGCACGCACGTTCAACAGTTACGCACTCCACGGAAATCGATGCATTTGTGTGTCAGTGTAGTTCTTACCGCAGCGCTGATGTTTTTTAGTTATCTTCTCGAATTTTCGGTTTCTTAGCCTGAAATATCACGTTATGGCATCCGTTAGGTGAATTGTGTTTTCATCGACGTACTTTTCTCTGTTATTCACTTTGCTCGACATTGCCAAAAGTGTTAGAATTCATTATACGTCGGTTTCCTAATTTTTTTTCATTTGGGTTTCGTTATCAACAAAGCACGGGTGTTCGTTTCGCTAGAGGTCTGAACAGGTACAACCTGGTAAATCTCACCGCTCACAACAGTAATTAACAAGCAAGGCTTGCACTCAATGATAATAAATATTCCATAATTTCATGAAAATCACTTAAAAAATAAATGTTGGTTTAAATTAAACAAGGTATACGCAATTATATAAAAATTAATTATGACTATAAGGAATAATCCAGCTCCTTGGTGTTAATATCCGCGACCCTTGTACGTTCTCTGAGAGTCCAACCGCGATTTGATGGTTAGCAACTGCTTCTTTCCTTCGCATTCTGGGAAGTTTGTCATATCGTAGTACTGCGGTGATTCTTGAAGTAACCTAAAGAGATACAAAAAAGGAAAAACCAGTTTTAAGACGCGCATTTCGCTCAGAAAACGGCGATCTTTTCGAAGCATTTCACAATTCTTTTACAAGTAAAGCTTTGAAATACAAGGAATGTAGTTCTAGCATGGTGAGACAACGGAATTCATTGGAACAACCCATCGCAACTCTTGATGACCATCTTGGCTAACTGCGGATCAAGAGGGAATTCCGCCATCATGTGACCGGCCTGTGTTAATTCGCCTTCATCATCCAAAGCACCCAAATAATTCAATAATTCCAGAGCGCGCATCAGCGTTTCCGGAGCTAACAGACAACAAAGCAACGTTAGTTTCTGCTAATACGGTATTTTACATCGACATTCTATAGTAAATTGTTTACCAGGTGGATCCATAAAGTCAAAATGCACCAAATCGTCAATGCCCAATTTCTTCAACTGCAGGACAACACTGCCAAGATTCGAGCGCAAAATCTCCGGAAAAGTCTGCTCCTGCATTTCGGACTTGTAAGCCTTTTCGGTGTACAGCCGAAAGCATTTGCCGGGCCGTGTACGACCCGCACGACCGGCACGCTGCTGTGCACTAGCACGACTGATTGGCGATACGAGCAGCGATTCCACTCGAATGCGGGGATTGTACACCTGCATAGCAACACATCCGATATGCATTGAAAATCGTGCAAAGCAAACCATCGACTGATATTTCTTACCTTCTGTTTAGCAAACCCGGGATCAATCACGTAGACTACACCGTCAATGGTCAGCGATGTCTCGGCAATATTCGTCGACACAACACATTTTCTTCCCAGAGCACCGTTCGGTCTTTTGGGCGGCGCGGGCTCGAAGATACGCTGCTGCATATTAGGCGGAAGTGTAGAATACAGTGGAATGCACTTCAGTTCACCGACTTCTGCACCAAGACCGTCGATTTCTTTTTTTATACGCTTACAGGCATCATCAATTTCCTGTTGAAATTAATCCGCATATGACACATAGGAGAGAACAGTAAATAACGGCAACGTACCTCTTGTCCAGTAAGAAACAGAAGAATATCACCTTCCTCTTCCTCACTCATGTGGATCTGGATAACCGTCCGAATCGCCGCTTCCAGATAATCCCGCTCTGGTTCTTGCGTATAAAAAATCTCCACCGGAAACGTGCGGCCGGGCACCATAATCAGCGGTGCCTTCTTCTTCTCAGCGTTCTCATCCTCCGCGGCTGCTTCTTTATCTTTATCGCCCAAGGAGAAATAGTCCTGAAACTTTCCGGCATCCAACGTGGCGCTCATCACCACAATCTTTAAAGTGGGACGCTGATGGGCCACTTCCTTCAGTACCCCCATCAGGATATCCGTCGACAGAGTGCGTTCGTGAGCCTCATCTAGAATCACCACCCCGTAGTTTTCCAACAGGGGATCCGTCATCCCTTCCCGCAGCAGCATACCATCGGTGAGGTATTTCATGATGGTGCGCTGTGACGTGCAGTCTTCGAAACGGATACTGTAACCCACTTCCTCGCCCAATTTCACGTCCATCTCCTCGCTGACGCGCTGGGCTACACTCATAGCGGCTACTCGACGTGGCTGGGTGCAGGCCACGGAGCGCTTTTTTCCCGGTTCAGAGGGATTGGCTTTTACGTACTCCACACACCACTGCGGTATCTGAAAATAGCAAAGATTATAAATAAATTATTAATATGTATCATGATAAAAACGATGTTTTTTTGTGTTTAAACTGGTATAAGTAATGATTTCCTGTTTTATGAAGATTATACTGTAAGATTGATTAAACAACTCTAAATTGTCCAGTTTTTTCATTAACCCAAAAATATAAACATAATGTAATTATGCCTATCCCATAATTCCAAGGCACGTTTACATTAATAAGTCACAAGTGTTAACAATAGCTGTGCAATTTGTTCATGTGTAAACCAGTAAATGTTTCTAACCAACTGAAAATGCACACATTAAGTAATTATCAAATAATGCTTATCCGGTGATAATAGCCGTCATAATGTACTCAAAACGAAGCGAAGATTCTCTGCGGTCAGTTTAATAAGTAACAAATGAATTTAATTACGGTAAATTACCTGTGTCGTTTTCCCCGAACCAGTTTCGCCTACGAGCACCACGAACTGATTCTTTGCCAACGTCTCCATGAATTTGTTCTTGTGCTCGTAAACGGGTAGACCGAAGCGTTTCTTGAGGATTTCATAGTAACGCTGCGAGTACGGCTGGCCATTGTACGGGTTACGCGACATCATCGGCGCTCGCAGATCAGGCGGAGGCACCGTGGGTTCTCCGGATACCGTAGCAGAACCCGACGAGGAGGGCGCATCTCCCCCTGGGCCCGGTCGGTCAGAAAAGCGCGTGACCCTGCAGGTAACATCAGTCATAACACCGAGAAGTAAATTTATGTTACCGAGATGAGAATTCCCATAGTCAGTGAGTACATACTTGGCGCTTCGTCCACTTGAGTCATCGCCAACATCCAATCTTCGCTTTTTTTCAGACATGGTGGCAGGAAAGAGTACAGTGATTTCAGATTAAAGTTTCAATCAGAGATCAGATGACCCACAGTCCTTCTGGATTTTTAGATGAATTCAATAATATGAAGTTTCAACACACAGCGTGAAGAATGACAAAAATGAGAAAATCGGGAAAATAATTATGGACTTTCCGTTTCGTTCGATTCCGTAACTAATCGCAAAATTAATTTCGTAAATTCGACGTCGAAAATCGGCTAAATAGTCCGTCTTCCGAGTCCGACTGAATCGTCCTGCAGCGATGCAGAAAGCTGGAGGAATGCCCGGCCAGCTTCTATTGGTAGTCGTTTACCGCAAAAGCCAATCGTTTTCATTTTAAATGTCGACCAATTGAAGCACAATTCTTAAATCTATATAGAAAAACAGCCAATGCTATGAATGAAGGCGCCAGCATACCACGCCCGCTATGAGTAAGTGCATTATTTGGGCGCCGTTTGGTTATCATTCTAATTTTCCTTAAAGTTCCAGCTGATAAAAGATCCAAGGTTTCTTTCTGGCACCCTGCAGCGTGAGCGCACGAACGAAGATCTTTTGTTTCCATTGTTTTTTTATTAATAAAATACTGTTGTGGTATTGATATTTTCATTAAGTTGATCTATAAATTGCTAAGAATCTTTCTCGCCTGTTGTAGGCGGCATACTGATCTTGGAAGAATATTACGTGCTCGTAAAATGTGTAGAAGTATCGGTGATTTTTTGGTCCTGCATCCTTGTCCTTATGATTAGTTCCTCTTTAATTACTGATGCCAGTATCATGACACTTGGCTAGCATTGTGCTTCGCGAGTGATTTGCAAAATCCCATTACTGGATGAAGAATGTCGAAGAACATTAAGGAATTTTTGGCTGATAACGATCCGCAACCGTCAACGTCCCGTGGAGCCGAGCGTCCGTCAGACGCTGCACCTTTGTCGGAAGCACAGCGGCAGTGTCAGCAATTCCACGAGAATAACCGCAAATCTCGCGTCATCCAGACACTGGAAGTGTATAAACTGCTGAAATTGATTGGCGAAGGAACGTATGGAGTTGTGTACCGCGCGGTGGATACCCGCAATAATCGTGGAGTGGCTATCAAAGAAATGAACATTGATCAGTAAGTTTGTAATCAGCAAGGCGCTCATCAGTATTACAGTGGTCTGCAAGATCATTTGGTAGCTCTTTCCAATCTCCCTTTTTTAACAGAGTTTGGTGGGATTGAAAACCCTGGTTTGTAATCGGCCAGTTTTGGCCATTTGACTAATAAAATGTTAAAAGTTTGCTACGGCTGCTAGAGAATGTAATATTTTTTTTAAACTGAGAATTTCGTAATCTGACGGATGTCAGCATGATGTGCAGATACCAAAGATTCGCATTTTGCAGCTCATAATTTCTAAAGCAGATGTGTTTTTGTTAGATAAATTTTTAGCGACGTGCTCGTTTACAGAGATGAACAAGGTTTGCCCAGTGTAGCGCTGCGTGAGATCACATTTCTGGGTGAATTGCACCATAAAAACATCGTTAATTTACTGGACGTGCTGACCACGGATCAGCACTTGTTGCTGGTATTCGAATTTCTCGACATGGACCTGCGTGATTATCAGACAAAGATGATTTCGCGCTACAAGCGCATGCCCGCAGATCTGATTCGTGTAAGCTGAATCACAGTGGAAAATCCAGTCGAGTGCACCTTATGAAAACAATTACATATATATTTTCCAATTCGTAGCGATTTAGCTACCAAATGTTGAATGGTTTGGCCTATGTACATGCGCGCCACATTGTCCATCGCGATATGAAGCCGCAGAACGTGTTAGTGGACATCAAGCATTCCGTCGTTAAAATCGCCGATTTCGGTTTGGCACGGCATTATACGTGTCCACTGAAAATTATGACTAACGAAGTAAGGAATCACAAAAGAGAAACCTATCGCATTAGTAAGGAAATACTTATTTGGCAGATTTAAAACAGTTTTGAATTCCAGGTTGTTACGCTATGGTACCGATGTCCGGAATTACTACTGGGCGCGGATATTTATGATCCGTCTGGTAATTGGGCTGGAATAGTGGAATTGCGCATGTAATTGTATAAACAATATGGGTTTTTTGTAGTGGACATTTGGAGTATGGGTGTAATAATTATCGAATTATTCGAGAATGATCCGCCCTTTGATCCCGACTCGGAGATCCGAGCACTGCACATGATATTTCAAGCATTCGGAACGCCGAGCAAGGAGATGTGGGAAGAAATCGTGCATCTCCGGCATTACAGTGAAGTATTTCCGAAGTGGAAACCGAGAAGTTGGAAGGAAGTAGCAAAGCACGCCCCGGACGTGGCTGTTGATCTGCTGAAAGTAAGTACGAAGTAGTGTTCTTTTCTGTTAAATTTTGTGTAAAATGTTCGGAAAAAGAGGATATCGGAGATCATACGGTATTTTTGTGATATGAGGTATTCATTTGGTATAAATTAATTAGTTTGCAAGTTTGGTTTACAAATTGTAAACTAAACGTTGATTGTAAATTACAATCAGCGTTATTCAGTCTCTTACGGAATTAAATATTGCAGTTCTCTGTATGTTTCCATATTTATGATTTTACTCGTATGAATTAGGGACCTTAATTGCATCATTGAGCCGCACACATTCAGTAAGATGTGCTATGTTCAGTGTTTTGGTTAGTTTCGCAGTTTCTTCGCGGCTTGATGTGTACTGTAATCATCACCAGTATGAAATGCGATTTGCTAACATAGAACGAAATTAATTTGATTTTCATGTGCATTTTCATGTTTCATTTTTTATGTGCAACAAATGTTTTGGTTTTTAGCGCATGTTCCTTTATAATCCACAAGACCGCATTACGTGCCGTGGTGCCATGCAGCATTCGTATTTCGACACGGAGCACGGTCTGGATCTCCGAACTCCTGACCCGAACGAACCACCGCTTCCGCCCAAATTTCTCAGCCCTAAGCACATGTTTGTGCCTCGTTCTGACGCCGACGATAACCATATTATTCGATCGCACGATGCGGATTCCAGTAACAACGAATAAGGTGCCACTTTCCCGAATATGCACAACACTGTTTTTGTGTGACTTTGTGATGTTTTCAAATACCAAAGTTTTGGTTGTGTTAACTGTTAAGTGTGCAGTATTTTTGGTTTTAATTTTTCTTTTAAACTGTCAACTTTCTCGGCGTTTAATAAAAATTTATATCGCCAGTTTTATTATCAATAACGCGCAAAAATGAGACAAGACGTTATAAAAGAAACTGAAAACCTGTAGCCAATAACCATAGATTAATTCTGTGCTGAAAGCGCATTAGACAAGCAGAAACAGAAAACAGTAACTAAACACGTATTAAAAATAAAACCAATTTAACCATCCAGTTGTGCGTAATTACTATTAAACGGAATTGCTGACATTGAGCTCTTTCGCCACCGTGTTGACCAGCGGCGCCCGGCAGACAGCCGCCCAACAGCGTCGCGCATAGCGGAACCATTCCTTCTCCGTCATGGCCACACCGGGAGTCACGCTGTCTTCCGGCAGAGATCCCGTCACTTTCTTCTTCAGCATCCGCAGCTGATGCGCAAACTGCGCCTTCAAATACTCATCATTCGCCGTACTCTTCGCATCCGGAATACAGAACAGATGCACATTGGCAAGCGGATCCCCCTCTACATCGTCCTTCGCGTTATACTTCAACGGATAATCTTTCATCAGTGAGCGGATCTTCCCTTTAGCCATCGCCACTCGTTCATAATACAGATCCTGCGCACTACACATATTCTCCACAACCACGCAAAAATTGCACGACGGCGCTAATCAACTGGTCCAGCGCCGCGCCCTTCTTCAGGCACCAAATGAAATACGAATCAATCAGTTTAACGCACTTGGTCATGGAGAAATCGCGCAGCAACTGCGAATCCTTGGCCATCATGCGCAGTTGGGTTAAATAATACTCGCGCAGTGCCGCCGGGTCTTTTTTCTCCTCCTCCGTTAGCTCGGGAATGGGTGGTTTGGGAATACTGGCGGGTTTGGCCTGTTCCAGCGCCTTGAAGATCTCCTGGACGGCGTAGTCCGAGGCGAAGACCGGGGTGGGTTTGGCGTCCAGGAGACGATGCTTTTGGACGGACGCGCGTTCTCTAGGGGCTGTATTGTATTACTTATTATAATTGATACAAAACAGTGTATACAAAAACATCAGTCTTCACTCTTCGCTGTATTGTTACAATACAGTGAAGCCCCTTCAGTAGGGCGATGAGTAAGCAATCTCTCAGAACCTCCTTCAAATTCGCAGCTCGCTTCTAAGGCTTCTTAATTCTTAAATAACTTATGGGCGATTAAGAAATTTTTTGAAAAGCCTAAAACCCTGAGAAATTAGAAATTACAGTGTTTTCCGGACCTTCCGACTCGTTACGCTTTGGCAAATCCCGCCCCCAGTGGGTTGCCTGTACCAGCGTAACTATAGACTATGCCTGTACTGAGATCTGCCTGGGCTCAGTGGGCTGTATATAATTAATAATAAATTATAAATCCAGTAAGATTTCAGTATGGCTACTGAATAAAATTTGATAAAGCAAATAAATCTGTAATAACTCTACTTGCGGCTCTACTTATAATTCTACGATATTTCAGGGATCTGAAATAATCAATAAGGTTCTTAATTCATCTACGTCCTGTTTTCCCTGGCCAAGATGTTGAGTGCGGCGCGGCAGAGGTGAAAAGAACGATCAGAGCGTACTGCGCAGAGGCTGCAGAATGAAATAGCACTTAAGAACCCAGGAAAATCCAGCGACTGCTGCCATTATTGCCATTTATCATAGAACTTTTCTTGCTTTCTTCCAGAATCTTCGTGACGACAACAGGGAGAATGTGTAGACTGTCTTCTTTACGGATAATGCCAACAGCACCCTGGGTCAGCCAGCAGAAACCCAGCAAGGCGCCATTCTCGTCGAGTGCTCCTGTATCCGGATTGGCACTGCGCTGGCAGTGGGAGCCTGCTCTAACTGGAGAGGGAGAGCCTGAATTCGGGTGAGTAGGAATCTTTAATTTGGAATGGTTCGATGATAAGTATCACGGTGCATCATTGTAAACACGGAAATGGTATTAACGGTGGACGTGACAATTCATGGGTCGTGTTGACTCATGCCTTTCAGTTTGACAATCGAAGTCAATTTGTTCTTCTTGTAGAATTATGAATTTCTTAACAAAATGGTTCCTTCCGCTTGAAATGGTTGACATTTTCAAATTAAAGGACATAACCTTAACTTGAAATGAAATAAAGTGCTGATATAATTGAAGCCAGTGCTGGCTGTTCGCTGGTACGTATTCAAATATTTTCGGTGTAAAAAAACTGGAAACTGGAAGTAAAATTTAACTGTTGTGTATCATATTGTTGCTGCGTGTGCAGGGCATGGAATCGTTCAAAGGAAATTTTCAACCAGTAAAATAATTTAAACTTTGAATTTGATAATTTCATCTCCTTTTTAAATCAAATTTATGCTAAAATGTTTTGCATTTCAGCTGTAACTGCTGCGTTCCGTTTTCAGCCCTTAATTCCTGCTAAATTAAAAGCTACTTTATTAAAAGCTGGTCTACCAATGCACAGTTCGATGCATTTTCCTGGTTAGTTAACTGTCAATAAATAATTATTTTTTGAAAAAATTAAACGGTTGGTAACTGCATGCTGCTGTTGTCTACAGGTCCATGCTGACGCCGAAAGCGCGACGGGCGCTGGCGCTGGCTGACAGTCTGAATCTGGAGGAGCGCTACGGCGCGTGGTGCGATGTTATGCGCAGTATGCTGCGCGACGAAGTGCAGGTGTACTCCGTGGATAACTGTCATGCCGGAGTGTCGGATGCGGCCGGCGTATACCTGGACGCCTTTGCCTGTGTGCGCAAAGTGTCTCTGGACGGGACCGGGCCAGTGCAGCTGCTGATCCGCAGTGCCGACGACGGACCGAAGGAACGGCTGCCGCTGGAGTGTACCGCGGCGGAGTGGCAGGTGACCGAATATATTTGTAGTAGTACTTTAGCGATATTCGATATAGTACGTATTTAACATATGTACTTCTGCAGAATTCTACTTATACTTTATTATTTGTACTCATTCATTTCTGTACATCCTAGAACTTTCTCTCTTATTTTGCCTTCTACTTTTGGTTTAAAGTTGCGGAGGCGCCCAGCGCGCATTTATGTCTCACCGTTGCAATACTATCACGACGTTCTGTTTATTTTCTGAATTTCGCAGTGTTGTTTGAGTTCATAATTCAATTTTTGGTGGCAAATGCAGTGCTAGATTCACGCTTCGCGCAGATTGGTAGATTTAATCAGGCTACACTAAGATTAATCACCTCATTTTCTGTCGTTAGTATAGTCGGTAGGTAGGATTGATATTTGCGATATTTATTCTATCGTTCTGGTTTCTACCGTCACAGGCCATTGAGCGCATTGCCGACTACGAGCGGGCCAAAATGCAGGGCCCCAAGGTGATGGCCTTCCTCTTCTTCCAGGGACGGCGTTTTTACTGGGGCCTGCAGCGCGCCGGCCAGCCGCCCTACCGCATGAGCGACGATGTTGACGCCAGCATGCCCAACGGGGAAATGGCGCTCATCTGGCTGCGCCGGTATCTGGCGTCCACGCCGGGCCGGAAGAGGCGCGTGTTGCCCGCGGAATTCTCCCGTTATTCACAGGAAGACCATGATGGACAGACCAACCGTTCCCGTCCCCATGGAGAATGGTCGTGGGTTTTTCGCTCATCTGGATTATCCGCAACTTGAGTCTCGGTTAGTTACAGTATTTTTTAATTATAAAAACGCTTTCCGTCGCTTTTCTGTTGTCTGTTTAGAAAAACTTTTTTTCCCTAAACTGGCTAAACATAATAATTAAAAATTAAGGATTTTAAACAGGTCTGTTCTTTTTTCGCTTTTCTGTAAGTACTCTAAGCTTTTTTGGGATACATAAGAAAAAAAGATGAATAATATTATAATTCATAATTATAGTATTATTAAAAGATACTGTAAACAGGACAGATATCAATGCAGACATCCCCACTGGGGGCGAGGGTATTATGGGGGAATCGGCCTACCATTGTTTTAAGTTCTATTGTTCAAGATCCGGGATGAAGCGCGACAATCCGGATCCTATTCAAGTGCTCCGGACGTTTCGGCCTATGAATTTAACGTGTTCGGCCTATGTAGGTTTAATGCATATGTACAAAGGGATACCAAAAGTTTTTTTCCCTATTTTTTATCTTCCCCCACAAACTTACTTTACCCTTTCCACCCATATTTTAACTAATGTCATTCATTAACTAATTAATGGAAATTGTAATTTAGGTTTTGCTCAATACGAGTTGGGGAATTGCGCCACAAAGACTGTCGGCGGCTTCTGGCAGCCTAATTTCTGGTCTTCTCGCAGCATTGTACTATTATTAAACTTCTCCTCCTTTATTCCCCGAGAAGCACAAAACGCTTTTATGTTTAGAATTCTTCGCTCTTGCAGTGTAAATCAAGAAACAAAAAAGGCAGCCCCTACTAGTTTTAAAAAAGAATCAAAACTGTTAGTGAACAGTTGTCAAAAAAAGAAACTTTTCAGTCTCCAGATGGCAAAAATATAGAAAATTTGGAAAAAAAATTGTGGTTTACCAACCGGCAATAAATTTGATCATGGCTACTATGCGCTGGAGTAGGTCAAGTGCAAACTTTTTATTGAGGAAACGGATCCGAAGTTCGGGATAGCAGGAAAGAGGAAAATCAAAAAACTTGATGACTTGTAGAAATAAAATTATTATTTTAATGAGTAAGAGTCTAGAAACGTTTCGTCATCACGATAATAGCTAGGGCATAGTAAGCTTTCAGTTTTAGAAATTATAGGTAAAAAGGTTGAGAGGGAGAGAAGTGGCAATAAAACAACTGAATTTTTCCCCAAAGCATCACCAGCTAAATAATTTTTCGTCTGGTTCGTTCTTCTTCGACAGTTAGAATTATTTTTTTTTCGATAGGTAAGAGATTAGGTTGTGCAACAAAAAATATATCGCTCATGAATCACATTAACTGGAAACCAGGCAAAATAGGGAAAAAAACTGTTGGTATGTCTTTTGTAGTTAAGAAAGTTTAATAACATTGCTTCCATCTTCACTTCCAACTATCCAACTACATTTTTATCGGTTTTCGATTATGTTGACTTTCAAATTTGCCTGCCGTACTTCCATAATTTAAATTGCTTGCCTCACTTCCACCATTTAAATTTGCTTTTCATCAAATTTGCTTTCCATCACTTGATTTTGTCTGATATTTACCCTTTCCTCTAGTCGTGGCATCGCAGCGGCCATCGGTGTAATCGCCTCTCCGTCGACGGTTTATGATGGGAGATCTTATTTTCACTAATACGAAACGTAATGCTGACAGCCGACTTGCTTGTTACGGTACAAGTAATAGATGAGGTTTTATAATTATGTTAGCAGTAGCTGATTAATATAAACTTGTTAAGAAAAGTGAGTAGGCCGAACCCCCGTGCTACAGCATAGGCCGAATCCCCCATGTTGCACCGTAGGCCAAGTAGGTATTTTTTGGTTATTCATGCTGTTGATAGGATTTCTTAGATGCTTAGTGTCAAAACGCTACATTTCCCGAAAATATCCATGACTTCGTTTCCACTTAGTGAGTTTCGCAAATAATTAGTGTATTATATTGAGAACTGGAAAGTAAACTGGTGACGCTGTCAGAGACCGCTCACTCGAGGCGGTAGACACCTCTCGTGGCTTTGCTCTGTCGCCCGCCCGCACATGGCTACTCCATTCGTGCCGCGCTATTACGCTGCTTACTCAGCGTATACTTTGTCTACGCTGACCAATCAGCGCATTTCCCTGCACTCTTGGGGGTGGAGCCCTGCGCCTACGGGCGATTCCATGCTTTGCAGCATCAGCTGTTTGGTCTTTATTGGTCAAATCAATGCGACAATACACAAATTTGAAGAGAAATAAAGAAACATGCTAAACTATAACAGAAAAATTTCGTTCAGCTTATCCAGTCCTTCCATCGTGCCCAGCACTGACGCCGCATTTCCTCGTTGAATTTCTATGGACAAACGCTGCCGCAGAAATTCGTGCGAGCGTGCTTCTCCGGTGTGCTGCTGCAGTTTCTTTCCCAGTTCTTTGATGATGGCAATCGCCGACGGTCCCCACGGGCCCAGTGTTTCAAAAGCGATCGGAACGAATAGGTAGCGGCCGGCCAGATAGGAATATAGCCCTGATTTTCTTAACTCTGCCTGGATGGCGGCCGCACCAGCTGTGATGGAAGTGGCCTTGACATGCGAAAGCGCAACCGTGTCTACACAGGTCACGTCCCAAGCGAGGCATAATCCGCGTTTCCATGCAAAAGTCGTGCAGCCATCAGGGCGGCGTTCACTGGTGTGAGAAGTGCCGCGCGGTTCCAGTTTCGCTGGCACACCGGCGGATACTAAGGCTCGGCAGAAGATACTGTTTAAACCGCCGTGGCGCGGATGTCGACCGGCGGAAAAGGCACATGACAGCCCATGGTGCCCGTAACCACCAACAGGTTTGTGGCACTTGACGCAGTCGTGGGGTTCGCAGATCGTGGCACCGAGACGGAGGCCGATGCTGATCTTCAGTTCGTCGTCACCCAGTAGATTACCGATGTGAGCGGACGGCAAAGCGTTCAACCAGATGCCGGCCTCTGGCCTAGACTGGGCAAGCAGGCGCGCTGTGTTGACTTCGTCTCCTTGAAACACCTCCAGGAGAGCCGCAAGAGATACGTTGCATAATGGCAAGTCCCAGGCCTTTTGAGACGTTTGAAATGCAGCTTCCGGGAGTACAGGTTGGCGGGCTTTTAATTTCCAAGACTCCGAGGCACCAGTAACGTCAACAGCGGTGCGGTTAGGCAGCAGTGCAGAAAGCAAACCGGATACGGAATGAATCGAAGCCAGGAAGGCTGGAAGGGATAATTCTTCCGACCGGCGGATGCCGATTCCACCTCTGCTAACCGGTAATGTTGCTTGACGCCAAGGCGGGTAGTCGTTGTGATTGGTCCGTACATTCGACAAATTCTGGAAGCAGGAGCGCATTGCTTCGTCCAGCTGGTATAGTAATGCAGGATATTTCCATGCATTACAGCACCGCAACATGTAGATAATCTTCGGGGCGCCGAGACAGTTTTTTAGGAGAAACAACGCCTGATGGCTAGGTAACAGCTGAAGTCGTTCACACATTAACTTCAAGGTACCAGCCTTCTCGTTCAATATAGGCCCAATTGCTTCATCCAGCACAGGTGCACCGAGCAGAGACATGGTAGATTCCGTCAGGATGCGTAGTCGTGGGTAACGCTCGAGAAATTCCGCTGTAACGTCACGTTGCGACTCAGATGATCCACCAAATACCAGCAGTTCGCATTTAGCCTCGTTAACTTGCAAACCAATAGCAAGCGCGCCTTCAATAAGTCGTTGGAAACTATTAGCAACCGCCGCCGGTGCTCCGCCCAGAGTTCCGTCGTCTAAGAACCAGGCATTGAGTTCCGCGTTTAGGAGAGCCACCAAAGGGTGCAGTGCAAGGCTGAACAGCAAAGGGCCGAGCGGGTCTCCCTGTTGAACACCAGATTCCGAAGACAGCAATAGGTCGTCCGCGTACAGCGTAGAATGGTGGCCGTATGCACAACAGAGAAAATCGCTGTACTCCGGGAAATGCTTCATCGCAGCAGCTAATACGGCTTCACGGGACAAGGTGTTGAAAGCATTTTTAAAATCCACCTTCAAAACAACCTTGGTTGTATCCCCAGCGGACTCTAGGAACATCCTGGTAGCGTGAACAATTGCCTCTGCGCCACCGCGAACATTTACCCCCAACTGCTGCGGGGATAATATGGCTGCTGATCGGTCCTTCAAACGGGAACAGATTATCTTGGCAGACAAGCGGCGTAGTGTCATCCCGACCGCTATGGGGCGCAGACCGCCATCCTTCTTCCTCAGTGCGATGAGCTTTCCGCCAAAAAACACTGGGCGCACATCAACGGGAACCCTACCGTCGATGGCGATATTCAGCACTCCCGCCAGAGCGTCACATAATGGAGCTGAATGATCATCCAGTTTGGCTCCCACCATATCTGCAAGATGCTGTGGTCTTAAACCGTCGGGTCCGGCGGCCGATCCTTTTGGAAAGCTTTGGATGGCTGCAAAGACCTCTTCACGTGTAATTCGGGTGGCTGCAGGAGGTGGCGGGTCTAGACGAACTATCACGGGCGGCGCGCTCACGGGGTGCTTTTCGCGCAATTCTGCCAAAACCTGTGGGGTTGTTTGGAGAACGGCATCTGTCGACATGATGACGCGCATCGCTCCCGAAATCGAGCCGTCATCGATTTTCTGTCCAACCCTGCGCACAAGATCGTCCTGGTCTGCACGCTTTTTCCTGGCGGGCGGCGGGGATGTTGAGGCAGTTGCGGTGCCGCTGTCATAAACCCCGATGTTCTGCTTCACCGTCGATGCTAAGGACTCCGACTTCTGGGACTTGCTTTTGACTGGTAGGCGAAGGGCCGTGGGCGCGAACGACAGTAACTTCAACCATGAATCGTTGTCGTTATTGGTGGCGACCTGCTGAAGAACTTTCTGGAAGGAATTCCTGGCAGTGGGTCTTGCTCCGTGTGGGATGCGGCGCAGGATACGCTCTTTTTATTGGACAGAAAGTCTTTGCCGCCGCAGGAGGCGTAGGCGCGGGCGCGGCGGAGTTGTTGCTCGTGGCTGGTGCGAGGGGAATGGGCTCCAGCGACGAGGACAGCGTTTTTGGACAGGCATTCTTGTGGCTTCCCCATGCGCGTAGCTCCTTGCCACATCCAGAGCAGGAAAACGGTTGAAGTGGCATGAAAGCTATAAATTGAAGCAGAGAAGCAGAAAGAGAGCTCTACGGGACGTAAGAACGCGACACATCAGCTGTTGCATACCCGCAGCACGCGGAATCATTATCACGATTCTCAGCTAGCGCACTGCAGGCACTTTTTCCAGCTTTTTCCCGCATTGGGTTTTCTGTTGGTTTTTGTGTGTTGTTGCTTTATTGTTACCAATAAAGGCATATTTTGCCCCCATTTTCCATCTGCTTCTGTGTCATATCTGACAACGCTGACTTCATAACAACCACGACGACGATGTCTCCGACTCTCCGTACAAATTTGCAATTCATAATACTGACCTTTATCCGGGGAATTTGACGAAATAATAATCAACTCATGATGCCCGCATAATGCATGTCATAAATGATACTTCTACTCAAAACAAAAAAAATCGAAACTATTGCATAAAAAAAGATTGTGAAAAGTAAAACACATCAAAAATGGAGAAATCATGGAACTGCTTATGCCATGTTTGTAAACTTGTGACCAACATGTCGACACAGAAAACGCAAAAAGAAGTCATCAGAATCAATTGAATTTATAACTGTCATTAATAAAACGTCTGTTGACTGCTTGCAGATCCACCGCGGAGATACCGGTCAAACTTTTCGACTTTTATCGTTCGTACATGGACTTCCGTTCGTTTCGGGATGTATTCCAACAGAAATGCGTCAATGGTTTTCTCTCCATCCACAAATTCTTGAGCTATTCTCTGTTGAGAAAATAGTAGAATTACTCGTGAGAGTCGTGGGAAAAGGTGAAGTAGTTTCAAAAACAATTTTGTCGAAAACTTGAACCAAAATGCACTAACGGTACGATTCAGCACGAGTATTGTGGCACGTTGAAATAAAATAAGTGTTATACTCGTAGTAATCCACACTTCAGTTCATACGAATAATTACGTGCGATACAGCAAATGCAAAATTACGCAAAGTGTGCAATCCAAATTCTACTCTACACGATATGGAGTATGGACACTAACTTCAGAATCACTATCGGCATTCGCTGCCAGAATCCGCAAATTATCCAAAAGCAGATCAGGGCTTGACGGACCTCCCACGACAGCGTCTGCAAATTTCAATATCTACATTAAAAGAATAACGAGTGTTTATGATCGCTAACAGTACACGAAACTAGCAAAATGCAGCTTTAAATACTAGGAAGTAGTATCTACGCATGAATCTGAATACTTTATTCAGAACAGCCTTGGTTTACACTGGTTACTGTGCTTCACTGTTTACAGTTGTCCGCTGGGTACTTACCGTGTTGGCGTTTGGTTTGCTCGTATTCCTGCTGTTTATCACCGAGAACAAGATGCGATTAGGCGTTCACGTGCCTCCTGCAATTCCCTTTCGCGTGCGAGATTATACTCCGCCATACTCAGGTTTTCCGCTATCATCTCCTGCTTTTGGTCGGATACTCATATCAAATCCGGACAGTCCAGCACGAGGGAATGCACACGTTCCTCGTTGTCCACAAGCTGACGCAGTTCCTCGTTGGACAGATGTTTCAGGGTGTCGTAGCAGTCCAGCTGTTTTGCCATGTCCGCATATGATCGCGGCGGAGATGTGACCGTGCGATTTGTTCCCATTTCAAGAATTTACGAATTTTAGCAACCAACAAACCCGGGAGTTACTGAGCAAAGTAAGAACTGTTTCACAAATACTCTATCGGTAACTGCTGTGTATCGTCAAAAAGAAACTAAAATGACATGGACACATGGACAAAATAAAACACTCAACCGGATCAGTGACTGTTGTGAGTGTTGTCCACTGCAAAGTCTTGCTATCGGTTCATAAACTGGTCGAATAATCGTGCCATACTGAGTTTATTAACTTTTAAATATGGAACTGTACTAAATAAAATATTAATAGGAATACATTCAATTTTAATAACTTCAAAAAGGCAGTCAAATGCAAGAAATCAAACGTGAAACCACTAACCAGAAAGGTAAACAAGCATTCAAAAATTTTCTGTAAGCATTCGAAAGCTACTGTATTCGAATTCCACAGCCTGCAGGTACGCACAAGCGTACTTACTGTACCTTGCAATGGATTCCATTTCCACAGGACCACCACAATGGCATTACGGTTGAATGGAGCCGGAAGTTGCGACAGCGATACACAGCTGGTCTTCGCTCAATACTTGTAGTCACAACTAGATTATTTTGTGATTCTGAAAATTGCATTATTCCCGATCTATTTTAAAAATCAAATACCGACCTACTTTGATACTGTTTGATAAAAGAGTTTTCAAGTACGGCAGCCTGACAGTGCTTATGAGTTTAAAGTAACTTATCCAATGCGTGATGCCGCCAGTCAACAGCGGACAGACCTAGCCAGTGTCGTTTGCGTTTTGTGGATTTTTCGTTTCTCCCACTACGGCGAGTTCGCGGTGTCAGCTCGGCTTTTCCTATGTATTTCCCGTCGATTTTCCATACTGAGTGCATTATCCGCCGTATCTGCTGATTCCTTGTGCGCAAAAGGAACGAAGAGTCCAGCAGCGAACAGGTTGCCGCTGTTTTCCGCTGGCAATCGGAAATTATCCTTCGAGATGGCTGGACGCGGACGGCCAGAGTATCACGCCCCGCCAGAAATCGTAAGGGTCCACATGCGTCTTTTTCCGAGCAGCCAAGCTGATCATTTTATCGCAAGTTGCGACCGTGTTGCTCATGGTTTGGGCGAACTCATAGTTTATATTGGTGTGCTTTTTGCAGTTTTACAATGACGACGAAGCCAGAAAGTATACTTCCAAGTAAGTTGCTTGGTTTGCAGTTCGCCATCTGGGGGAAACGAAAATGGCATGTGCATTGAAATTTCTTCATTGATTTCTAGCTCGCGTATTATGGGAATTCAGGTGGAACTGGCGGAACGCGCCCTTGAATTGCTCAGCTTACCGGAAGGCAATCCGTGTTATCTGCTGGATTTGGGGTGTGTTAACGAGGCACAATTAATTAAGTATACATATTTAGTAATTAATAATTTAGTTCAGCATAAAATTAATTCACCATAATTCTGAGAACCATTAAATTAAGCCTTAATGTTTAATGCTGAATTCTCCGGGTGGTACTTAATTTTGGAGAGTTTCGCTTCTTCCGACCTTGTTCGGCATAATACAATTATACAATACATATTAGAGTAATGTATTGTTATTTCTTAGGTAAGGAAGTGTATCCGGCGATATGGAAATGAACCCTGGTGGTGTGCTAGTACAGTAAGTGTTCTGATTATTTAGTTGTGGATCTGGCTTGAGCGGCGAGACCATAACGAATGCTGGCCATTTTTGGGTTGGCATGGATATCAGTTCCAGCATGCTGGGTATGCGTTCAACTTGTCTTTTGTATTTTCTTGGCTTGTGGTTTTTTTATACTGTTTTCGATTTAACACCGTTCCCATAAAAGCTTTGATTTTGTTTTGGAAAACACATTTTATTCAGTATTCGCGTAGCAGGGAATCACGATTGATAGTTTGTTAGGTGAGTGCCTAACTGGTAAGTAAAAAAGTTTAAAAAACGTTCGTAAGATACCGGTGACAGCTGTTATGTGATCGCGATGGCATTTTGTTGGCAGTTGCCGATTAAAGTCCACTCATTGTATTTGTCGTTAGTGTTACTTTTTCTCACATTGTTTCGCTAGATGTTGCCGGAGAACGAGAAGTGGACGGAGATCTACTTCTTAGTGATCTCGGTGAAGGTCTTCCTTTCCGCCCTGGAAGTTTTGATGGGGCGATAAGGTGCGGTTGGATGGCCATACGAGAATCACTGACGCTTTTACGTGATTTTCTGGATTTGTATTTCCAGCATCTCGGCGTTACAGTGGCTGTGCAATGCCGACAAAAAAGAGCACATCCCTTCGAAGCGGTTGTTCGCCTTTTTCTCATCATTATACGCATGTTTGATAAGATTTTGCATTGTTTATAGATTTAAAGTCATGCTAATTTTAAACATACGTTTTTTTCCTGTTGGTAGAGCCGTGGATCAAAAGCAGTTTTTCAGTTCTATCCCGAAAATAGCGCCCAGGTAAACCGTAACATGCCAGATTTTTCATAGCATGCTTGGTTTTGATTTTCGGAAATTACGACGTGGTAATATGAATTTATTGGACAGGTTGAATTAATAACACAACAGTCCATGCGAGCAGGTTTTACTGGAGGTTTGGTTGTGGATTATCCGAACAGTGCTCGAGCCAAAAAGTTAGAAAAATACTTGTTGCGCAAATCAAATTTGCCTTTGCAGTGTTTGACTATTCCATAACCTGTATTTTGTTTTTGTAGAATGTATCTAGTATTATTTACCGGTGGTGTCAATCCCACTCTTCCGAAGGGTTTGGATGGAGCCGGTGAGAAGCCCGTTAGCAACAGGTACAAGCGCAATTGTCTTGCCGCGGGAAATATTGTTTAGTTTTAGTTAACAGAATAATATTGTCTTATAGATCTGGGCACGTAGATTCACGACCGTCTAAGCCACAGAAGAACACTCGAAAGTTGATTTTTTAGCCTAGAAAGACCGGAGACGAAGATAAGGACGGTAATGGTTGTTTTTCTGTTCAGGTTTTGTTTAATGAACTTATGAAATCAGATAGCATTTTGACGGATTCTGTTGATTCATTTGCAGAGATGTCAGACCTGATCACGAAGTATACTGGCAGCAGACATCGCCTGGGACAGTTTAGCTGCTCTTCTCCAAGTCGTTATCTGCTCTCTTTTCATTTTAATGAACTTGAACCCGACTGAATGAAATAAAAGGTTCTGGTCTCCATGAACCATGATTCGCAAAATGCATCAAAGCCGAGCATTAAATTTTGGTTTCCATAATAACTTAGGCGCAAGAGACTAATGTCGAACCATTCGTAAAGAGCTGACTACTTTCGACTCGTACAAAATTAGAATAATCGAGAAAAGAAAAACAAACGCAGGAGGAATCAAAAACAAAAGCGTTCCTCAAAAGTAAGCGGCAACCGTAAGTATTGAAATGGGGATGGTTAACGCCTTCCACGTTGTTTAATAAATGCCAGATTTACAGTCCTCATCGTCGTCCGGACGAGGGGTATCTTGAGCCGCCTGCAAAACATCATCACCTCGTAAGTTTGGACTTCAAACCCTGCTGTGATCTAGCAGCATAACTTCCAACAAAATAATAAAATTACAATATTCACAAAAAAATTCGGCTGTTTAGAATTTGTTACTAGAAAACCAAAACCCATACATCTGAAAATAATCCGAAAAATTATACAAAATCCGCAAATGTTTCGTTACTGATCGCGAGAATCCCAATTGCTAAATTTTACAACCAATTAACAAATACAAGTAACAATTAACAAATTCGCTGTTTGATTTTGTCGCAGGAAAATCCTTATTTAATATCTCCAAATAAGTAGGAAAGCACTTCACAAAATTCCATAAATATTTCTCAAATTTGAAAGCTAAATCTAAAGAAATCCCATTAAAAAATTAAATCAGCTAATTACTTACTTGCAAAAGAAGACAAAATATGTGAGAAGAGTTCCATTCCAAAAAATCCCATCAATAATCATTTCATCCTTCTCCTCCGGAAATTTACGGCAGTGCCAGGGTTAGCAAAAAGTGCCAAAAACAGTCTGCAAATTAAAGAATTCGTTTCCAGATGTTTATCTTATAGTTAGCATGCTAACTGCATTAATTTTTGATCAATTACTAATACAAATAAGTCTCAATTTCTGAATTTACCCAGAACTATTACAGTACTGTAATTGCCGATCGCTGATTTTCCTACGAATTCGCAGGTGCTTAGCAGTAAGTTTTTATAACAGTGCAAAAAATCGTGCAGAATACTTGTTATTATATTAATAATGACAATTTACCGGAAATGAGAGGGGGTGAGAATTTTGATCACGGCGAGGCATCAGCATCGGGTTCGAGCGATAGGGTGGTCTGGGCGTGGAGGCCTATGAGACATGTCCTCATGGTCGTAGAGAGGCGGCTGTATGTTACATGCATCCACGGTGTTAAGGCCTCCATACTCGAGTGCTCGTCAGTTTGAAAATACAGCTGCCCGTACACACCCATCAATGCCAGTCCCAGAACACCATGAGGGGATGAGCGTCCCGACTGGAACACCGTTTGCAGCTGTTCGGCCAGTTGCGTCAGGCAAAGCTCCAGGTCCTCACGCTTAAACTTGACCTCAGTGCACATATAGATCAATCGTTCACCGTCTTTTCCAAATTTTGTAAGATAGTCGGGAATACGTCGATCCCCAAAACTGATATCAAAAGTAGTCCCGTGTGGAGTGGTTTTGCGTGGGCCAGACTTCATGGCCTTGATAGTTCCTTGGGGAACAACTGACATATACTCGGGAACCGTAAAATAATGCAGCAGCTGGTGAACATCATAAAAGTCGCTTTCAAATTCGGGCCTAACGGAAGTCAGGTAGTCAACACGGCGAAACATTCCCGTAAACGCTACGGGACAACGGTTGCAGGCACTGAACACATCAAATTGGTTCAGCGCCATGGCCAAATCTGAGCCGTTCCATGGGTTCCCCGTGCTAAAAACACGCCGTAATCGGTAATACCGTTCTTGTAAACATGACAGGAATCGCTAATAACCGTTTTAACTGTGGTCGAAGTGAGCGATGGGAAGCAATTGTTGAAATAAATCAGTGAATAAAATCGGATACCAGAAGTACGAGTACAGACTCTGTATGGCCTTCCCTGCGCTTTCGTAACTACTGTAATCAAAACTACTAATTTTCGAAAATAATTCGACGTAAATAATTCGTTTCCTGCATAGAGATGGCAAAACTAAAAAAAACTAAACTAAACTAAACTAAAACTCGGTTAAAAGTTGAAGTTGCTAAAATTGACTTGGTTAAAACTTTTAGTCGGCTAAACGTCGGCGACTAAATTTTTTAGTTGTTAACCTGAATTTAGTTAAAAATTTTAACCGGTTAACCAAAGTTAACCGAGACTAAAGATAAATTTTCTGTTAAAATGTTTTCCTTATTCTATACAGTGGGTGTCACTATCGCGGCGAAATGGTCCCACCTGTCGCCATAGTGTCATTAGTTCCGTATAACAAATAAAAACAGAATCAAAATTTATTCGGCCTTCAGAGAACAATAAAATTTTATTTTGAAAATATAAGCTACAGTAGAAACAAATCCGTAATTGTATAATGTACATAATTACTGGAAAAACTGTCAGTACTGCCAGTACATGCATATTACACACTTCATAGGGCCATTACACAGTACAGTACTTCAATGTAAAGCTTTTCGACAACTATACGACTTTTCTAACCAACTTTTCTTTATAACACAAATAACTTAATGATCATGATTTTGTGTCGGATTGTTCCAACTGGGTTCGTTTTTGCCCCTGGATGAAAAATTTCCCTCATCCAGTACCGAAGTGGCTGCAGGACCTAGTCTGGAGATCTTCTCCAGAGACTGTCGTGGCATTGTCCCGCAGTTATCAAGCCGCAGTCCACACCACTTTCCTGATCTCCCTGAAGTCAGATCTCTTTCTGCGTCGAACGTTTTATTGAAGGGAGGACAATGAAGAACCCTTTCAATGCGAAGTGCCTGAAAGTCCTTTCAGTGCATTGTCGAAACACCTTGAGACCCAACCGAAAGAATGCATAAAAGCAGAACAACGTCAGCTGCGTTCTCAGCCGCCCCACAAGCGCCTCGACTAATAATCAGCAGCGCACCGTACCAATCTCTTCCCGTCCCGCCTGGCGGAGACTACGCAACAGTCCATCTTCCCGATCACATCCCGAAGAGCACCCGCATTATAGTGGCCGAAGCGTTACTGCAGACGCTGGAGAAAGTTACGGACAATAACTCACTGAAGCTTGGACTGATCTCCTCGTCTTTGGTTACGCAATTGCAAGGCAAAAAGCAGCGCCAAACCAAAGACCACGCCTGTCATACCCAATATTATCCGCCAAAACATCCAAAACCATGGTCCTCCCGAATCAATACAGGTCCTTCGACGGACCGCGCTCCTCGTGCAGCTAAACCAGACGCTTCCTGTGCAGCTCCGCAAGCGAGTCAGCCGCAAGCTTCAGGACGGCAATGTCAGCGGTGCTGTGCGGCAGCTAACCACCGAAGAAACGGTTTTGCCGCGACGCCAGAGACATTCGCTGAGTTGAAGGAAAACACCTTCAAACCTCCGATACGTCACCCGCCTCCGGGACCCGCAACGATAGCCCTTGATGTTATTACTGCTGCGTGCAGAAGCGGTCGTGCCTTCCCAATGGATCGGCAGCAGGCTGATGGATTGACCGCAATATCTGAGCTGATCAGTCTACCTTGAACTGGGTAAAAGGATTGTGAATCACTGGCTGCCGTTGCGAACATAATGTGAAGGGCGCACGCAGGACATTACCCCGATGCTGTATGGTGCAAACTTATTTGCATTCAAGAAGAAAGATAATGGGATACGCCCCATTGCAGTGGGGAACTGAGCCTGCGGCGTGTGTTTTGCGGTGACTGGTTACGACACTTGAATAAAGAGTTGCAGCCAATCAGCTGGGTTTCGCGAAAGGGGAATGTGGAGCCGCTGTCCATGCCACGCAGTTTTATCGAATGCTGCAGTTCTGGACAAGCCACAGGTTTTCTTAAACTAGATGTCAGAACGCCTTCAGACCGAAACTACATACCAAATCTGCCGAGTTCATGCCGGAGTACTACAAGTTTGTGTGGTGCACGGTGAACCATCAATATTGTTACGGCATGTGATATATCTTCTCAGGCGGGCATCCAAAGGAGACCCTCTCGGCCTTACTGTACTGCCTTGCAACTATTGGACCTCACAAACGCCTGAAGTCGAAGCTGAAAGAGTGTTTTCTTGACGATGATGCGCTCGGCGGAACCCTGAAAATGTCTTTGACGATCTCTGCTCACTGGAGGCGCTACGAGTGCGGGGCTAACGCTCAATATAGCAAAATGTGACTGATGGTTATCAGGCTCCCTGAAAGAACGCAAACGTGTACGACGCATTTCTTCATGCGTACCCGAACCTGCTTTGTCCCCAGCTGAAGGATCTGCATTACCTTGGTGCGCCAATCCATGATAATGCAGTTGCAGGCGCACTCATCAGTGCTGGGAATAATCGCCCGAATAACGGGCAGCTGAATCTAATACCGGCTCACCAGGCTTTGTGCGGTAAAGATGCAGCATGGGCACAGTAAAGCTGATCTATAAACTGCGCCAGCCGATGCTACCAATGAAAGCCCTGTTAAAACATTTTGACGATATCATTCGCCAAAGCACTACGTGTTACCAATGTCAGCATTACTGAAGACATATGGATGCAGGCATCTCTCCCGATAATAAGAAGGCGGTCTCAGGTCCGGCGTCGAAAAGCTTGCCCTTCCGGCCTTTCTGGCCTCTGCTTGTCGGTGAAAAACCATTAACATCGGAAATTATCGAGTTCCAACCACAGATCTGCTGCACTGTCGTGATGCTGCTGCAGGAGATGGCGAAATAACCCTGAACTCCCACAAAATGACGCGCAGACCGGTCGAAGGTATGGGACAACCCTATTGTCAAAAGACCGTTGAATGGGTACGAACGGCAGCTGGGAACGACATCTCGAACAGGCAAGACTGAACGGCGTTAGCACGAAAATGGCGCATGGTTGGTGCGCTTCCGGCTGCCTCCCAGCAACCTCCTTACAGACTCAGCTGTACGAATCGCCGTTGGTTTGACGGGCACGATCATTACCCACACCGCTGTGCGGCGGTGGGCGGATGTAGCTACGGCTTAAGCTGCAAGAAGCCGCGGACGAATCCCTACGCGTAATGCCTGAACGCCATTGTGAAGCGCAGCCTCGCATCGACCGGCTTTGAAGCGAACTGAGCCACAAGTGTCTTCCTACAGACAGCAAGCGCAGACGTACCTTGACACCGTGGGAGAGGACGGATGTTGGCATGGGACGCAACGTGCGTCAACACAATGGCCATATCGCACATCGTCGCGACATCCGCGTTGGCAGCAGCGCACAGGCCGAGCAGGGCAAGATCGAAATATCGCGATATCGGCCAGGACTACATTCCCGTGCTCTGGGCTTTGAGACATCGGACCGCGGACCGGAAGCTGTCCGAACAATAACGTTTCGGACAGAAGATACGTCAGGCTCGGCGAAAACGAGCCACATATCTTCGCCAACGGATCAGCATCGAAATACAGCGAAATGCGGCATCGATCATGGGGACAGCGCCGATGGGGCAATTTGAAAACTTCTGTGATTAGGCCGCCGCTGTCGATTGATTTAATGGTGATAATTTAAGCTTTTTTTCAAAAAGTACTCGTGTAATTTGTAAATAGTGACAATAAAATAACATTCTTCCATTGAAAAAAAAAAAAAATGTAAAGCCATGCAGGTACTGTAACTGCATTAGAAGATATACGCCATGCGCTACATTTACGATTAAATTGAAGTACTGCACGCATACTATGCAGTGCGCCGATCTGGTTGCGCAGTTTGTACTTGAAAATTATGAAAAAACCACCGTCTCTTGCGGTCCGCCATTGCGCTGGGAATAAATTTCGTTAACCGGTGGTTAACCGCTGAGTTTTAGTAGCTAAAATCTACTCGGTTAAAAAATTTAGTTACTAAAAAGCTCTTGACTAATTTTTTTAGTCACCAAAGTTGGTTAAACTAATTTTTTTAGTTTTAGTCGAGTTAACCGAAGTTAACCAACTAATTAGTCGACTAATTTTAGTTTTGCCATCTCTATTCCTGCAGGAACCTGGTGGAATGCCCGGCGTGTACAGACAGCAGTACTGTAGAGTCAGCAGTAACGTAGTGACACGTACGCATGCGGTGGCCCATGCCGCACGCGGTTGGAAGGCAAATTTTCAAAAATTCGTTAATTTTCGCGTTATATGGTACATGGTAGTATGTCTGCATACACGTACAGATCTCTAACCACCAGTATGATAGTAATTGGTCTAACGCGCTGGGGCTAAAGGCTGGGGCGCGGCTGAAGTGCAGTCTGTACATCCAGACATCCAGCTGGTTACCAGTCATTTCCGGCGTTCCCCAAGGCACCGTGCTTGGCCCTATACTGTTCATAATATTCTTGAACGATTTGTTGCAGATTATTCAGTGCGAGATCGAAACCTTTGCGGATGACACTATAATCCACTGTCGCGGGAAAACCAAAGCAGCGGCCGCCGAAAACTTGAACAAGGCGTTGGCGGAGGCGGCTAAATGGTTTGATGCAACATCAACTATGGCATCCAAAAGATTAAACGTGTTAAATCCGGTCTCAGCGATTCCCAGCGAGTTACTTCCTTCACCACGCCTTCGTCCAGCCATACATAGATTACTGTGCTATGGCATGGTCGGCAGCGTCCTTGGGAGAGCAGGAGCAGCTGATGAAACGGCAACACGCAGCCTTACGGACCATCACCGATAACAGGAACGGGTAACACCGGAACTGTACCAACGGCTGGGTATAACCGCAGCAGTCGATCGATGGCGCCAGAAGGAAGCTGTGTGGCTGTATAAGATACGAAACCGGGAAAATTTCACAGTACCGTCGTACATGTGTGAGCTGATTCCGTTTAAAGAGACCAACGCGAGGTATGCCCTCCGCCGGGAGGCACGCATCGACACCACTGCGAGGTCACGGATTGGAAAGACGACCCTAGCAATGAGGCTGAAAACTTTGTTTGATAAAGTTACTGGTGGTGGAAAAAATAATGGTGTTGAGTATTTTGGTTGTGGCTCTGTTAAGGAATACCTGTCTTCACTGAAACTGGCGAATCTGTTGTAATGATCTTAATTCTGATGTTTTCATATTTCATATGCTACTGACCAGACTTGTTAGTGCCTCGAGGGTTTGTCTGCTCATTGAATAAACTAAACTAAACTAAACTAATTTACAGTGAACGTAGCCATAGCGCTTACCGGGTAAACGTAGCTTGAGCCAAACCAACCCAGTACCATAAAATCCGAGGCGTTGTAGTTAAGTAGGAGCAAGTCATGGCGAACATTTCACGAAACTTTTATATAAACACCTAGTACGCCATCCCTGGAATATGAAAGAAATATATTTGCCGTACATTTTCGAGCATTCGTGTAGTGAGAAACCCAATATCTTGACAATGCGCAGCGTACCAAAGTTCTACTTGTCAGCACTAGTTAAGTCCGTAGTGCGTAGGATGCTTCCGTTGGGATAGAGGCGAGGGCATAAACCAATTACCAATACACAACAGCGTTTTACTTACTGTACTGCCATGCAGCACAGTAATACGCTGTTGTGCAATTTCTGAATCCGTCTGGTAATTGGGCTGGAGTAGTGAGAATTGCGCATGAAATTGTATAAACAATATGGGTTTTTTGTAGTGGACATTTGGAGTATGGGTGTAATAATTATCGAATTATTCGAGAATGATCCGCCCTTTGACCCCGACTCGGAGATCCGAGCACTGCACATGATATTTCAAGCATTCGGAACGCCGAGCAAGGAGATGTGGGAAGAAATCGTGCATCTCCGGCATTACAGTGAAGTATTTCCGAAGTGGAAACCGAGAAGTTGGAAGGAAGTAGCAAAGCACGCCCCGGACGTGGCTGTTGATCTGCTGAAAGTAAGTACGAAGTAGTGTTCTTTTCTGTTAAATTTTGTGTAAAATGTTCGGAAAAAGAAGATATCGGAGATCATACGGTATTTTTGTGATATGAGGTATTCATTTGGTATAAATTAATTAGTTTGCAAGTTTGGTTTACAAATTGTAAACCAAACGTTGATTGTAAATTACAATCAGCGTTATTCAATCTCTTACGGAATTAATTAAATATTGCAATTCTCTGTATGTTTCCATATTTATGATTTTACTCGTATGAATTATGGACCTTAATTGCATCATTGAGCCGCACACATTCAGTAAGATGTGCTATGTTCAGTGTTTTGGTTAGTTTCGCAGTTTCTTCGCGGCTTGACGTGTACTGTAATCATCACCAGTATAAAATGCGATTTGCTAACATAGAAAGAAATTAATTTGATTTTCATGTGCATTTTCATGTTTCATTTTTTATGTGCAACAAATGTTTTGGTTTTTAGCGCATGTTCCTTTATAATCCACAAGACCGCATTACGTGCCGTGATGCCATGCAGCATTCGTATTTCGACACGGAGCACGGTCCGGATCTCCGAACTCCTGACCCGAACGAACCACCGCTTCCGCCCAAATTTCTCAGCCCTAAGCACATGTTTGTGCCTCGTTCTGACGCCGACGATAACCATATTATTCGATCGCACGATGCGGATTCCAGTAACAACGAATAAGGTGCCACTTTCCCGAATATGCACAACACTGTTTTTGTGTGACTTTGTGATGTTTTCAAATACCAAAGTTTTGGTTGTGTTAAGTGTGCAGTATTTTTGGTTTTAATTTTTCTTTTAAACTGTCAACTTTCTCGGCGTTTAATAAAAATTTATATCGCCAGTTTTATTATCAATAACGCGCAAAAATGAGACAAGACGTTATAAAAGAAACTGAAAACCTGTAGCCAATAACCATAGATTAATTCTGTGCTGAAAGCGCATTAGACAAGCAGAAACAGAAAACAGTAACTAAACACGTATTAAAAATAAAACCAATTTAACCATCCAGTTGTGCGTAATTACTATTAAACGGAATTGCTGACATTGAGCTCTTTCGCCACCGTGTTGACCAGCGGCGCCCGGCAGACAGCCGCCCAACAGCGTCGCGCATAGCGGAACCATTCCTTCTCCGTCATGGCCACACCGGGAGTCACGCTGTCTTCCGGCAGAGATCCCGTCACTTTCTTCTTCAGCATCCGCAGCTGATGCGCAAACTGCGCCTTCAAATACTCATCATTCGCCGTACTCTTCGCATCCGGAATACAGAACAGATGCACATTGGCAAGCGGATCCCCCTCTACATCGTCCTTCGCGTTATACTTCAACGGATAATCTTTCATCAGTGAGCGGATCTTCCCTTTAGCCATCGCCACTCGTTCATAATACAGATCCTGCGCGCTGCACATATTCTCCACAAAAATCAGCTCCGGCCAGTGATCATACAGATTCGCTTCATTCAAGGCATCCTTGTGCACCGGTCCTAGTTTTAAAATCGTGGCTAAGCGTAGAAAGCGCAACAGACGTTCATCCACAAAGCCTTTGGTCACTAATAAAATTTTATGGCACGCCGACATGAGAAAGGCACTGAACATGATCGACTGCAGTTCCACGGTGTGCTCCACGAAGACGTGTTCCGTGGAGACGGCGGGCGGCTTGCGATCACCGATAATCATCTCCTCCAGCACCGATGCCGAATACACGGCTTGCACATCTAGAAAGATGGTGCGCTGCGCCCGTGACACATAACAATCGACGCCTTCCGTCTTAAATTTTCCCCAGGGTCCATGCGCGGGAGCGCGCGATTCAAACACCGGACTGCTGGAATTTTCCGGGCCGATTAACTGCGACAAAATATACGATTTTCCCGTGTTCTGCATCCCGATGACACCCACCACGCCAAAACTGCGATTATTCGGATCGACGGCGCTAATCAACTGGTCCAGCGCCGCGCCTTTCTTCAGGCACCAAAAGAAATACGAATCAATCAGTTTGACGCACTTGGTCATGGAGAAATCGCGCAGCAACTGTGAATCTTTGGCCATCATGCGCAACTGGGTTAAATAAAACTCGCGCAGTGCCGCCGGGTCTTTTTTCTCCTCCTCCGTCAGATCGGGAATGGGTGGTTTGGGGATACTGGCGGGTTTGGCCTGTTCCAGCGCCTTGAAGATCTCCTGGGCGGCGTAGTCGGAGGCGAAGACCGGGGTGGGTTTGGCGTCCAGGGAGACGATGCTTTTGGACGGACGCGCATCGACAACGGGTTTCAGGGGACGGGGAACAATGGCGGGGGTCCGCGGGGAACGCAGCATGGCCAGTTGGGGGGCCATGGGGCGACGGGGAGGCGGAAAGACACTGGTCGGGTTCAGCTCGGTCAGGCGTGGACGGGGATAGCGAGGGGTGGTGGACAGTTCTGCCGTGTTGATCCGCAGAACGCCACGGCGTGGTTCGGGTTCCAGCGGGCTGGAGAGTTCAGGGTTGGGGTGGGGAGCTCTTGGGGGTTGGCTTTCCAAGGTATCGCCGCGTTTCATTATGCGAATCATTCCACGAGGCAGTCCGCCTGGCTCTGCACTGTCCATGGTTATCGGGTAAGCAACCTCCCAGATTTCCTTCAATTCGCAATTCGCTTCATAAATAACTTACTACTTACGGGCGATTAAAAAACATTTAGATGATCAGATCCAGAAGCCACCGATCATCGAAAGTTCGAAACCTGTCATAATGCATGTATTGCATGGCCATTATAAGAAAATTACATTTAACAGAAGTCAAAATCAAACAGTTTCTTTCTAATCCCAGATTATCATAATTTATAATTTCCGTTGGAAGTAATGGTAGGAACTGATTGGGATTTGATCACTTGTGACTTGAGTCAAGTCACTTGACGAATAAATTGCCAACCTTTTTTTCAAATTTGTATCTAGGTATGTTATTTTGTTACTAGTATTGACTTTTTACGTAAGTAACCTCCTTCGTCCGCGCAGCGGCTACGTCAAAACAAGAAAACGCTTGCGACCTGCGGGGTATATTTAAAACAAGCCCAGCACGGATGAATAATGTCTTAGGATTTCGAGCATGTAAAAAGGTTAACTGTATATGTATTAAATAATGGCACGATGTCTATTACATTAAGGAGGCACGAACAAAATAAACAGGCGTGAGCAGTACCTGTTATTTTGCTTATTCGCAGTTCGCTAATTTCAATGGCAATTCGATATAACAACACATAGTAACAATCTGGGGATTTACAGTTAGCCCATGTTAAGCTAATGGCCACCATGGTAACAAGCTTCTGAGTGACCACTGGACTGTGGGTAGTGGGCTTTCCAGAAAATTGATGATGCAGGAACACTCTCGACACTGAGAGGATACTGTAGCACTTTAGAGCGGGCAGATTGGATGTGTGGAACGGGAGAAAATTGGTTACAACGGCAAAGTGTCGAGAACCCTGGTTACGTAGTTAGTATTCATATAACTACTGCTATTTACATCAAAAATATCTAAAATTAAATTTTAAAATTAAAATTATCCTTCTCTAATTACCCCGACGCTTGTTTGGAGTTTCTTGGCTGGTTGTGACTTGTGAGGCCAAAAAGGGAATGTTTGTTTAAGCTTTGAAATTCTTTCTTTTGTGCTGCTTCCTATTAAGTTACTGTATCCTTTTATTATCAAAACTTGTATCAGCTTTTTTATGAACTGAATATGTTCTACAGCACTAACAGCAGTGGGGTTTATTTATTGTGATATTGCCGAATCTGGTTTTTACAAGCTGAGCACGGATGAATATTGGATTACGACTAGGTACTGTGAATAAGTGAGTGAGGATTTTTGGCTATTCGTTCGTAGCATTAATGCTTAGTAAACTGGAGGCCCTCGTAAACACTTTAGGTTTGAGTCTTTGAGACTGACCGAGCTGCTGCTACAGCTCAGTGCATTTGGCCGAAAGGTGCGACAGTAACCAACACTGAAATAGTAGAAAACGAAAATGTACCTTTGGACTTCACGTCATATCTCATGAAAATTTAAAAGATACTGTACCAAATAATGAATTGGTTGAAATAATGCAGATTTACCGTCGTTTAACCCCACGAAACGCAGAGGCGAAGCCTAAGCTGTTTCTTGTGCAAGTGCATTTCAACGTGCTCGTGGTAACAGACCAGCCCATGTTAGTTCTGTTGTATCCATGGTAACAAGCTTTTGAGTGACCATTGGGCTTAGGATTTTAAAAACTGCAAAAGGTCATTAGGCTCACAACACCCACCGCCCTGAGAGGTTTCTAGAACACTTTAAAGCAGAAGAATTGGTTTAATAGAAGCTGAAATCACCCGGGACAATGAGAAGAGGCCGAACACCTGCAAGAGATGTTTAGTATTCATATAATAAACACAAACCGCATCGCCCGAAAAGCCGCAAAGGCAATGGTGATGGTTTAATGTACGTATTTATCATAGTATTTCGTCTGAATATTTGAGTTTTCCACCATCCCACTGCTTTTTATGACCGGCCAGCATGGGATGTCTTTCGTCCATATCCTCTATCCGTTCTATATTCTTAACCGGTGTAATATTGGGATTAACAGCCAATAACATGGGATATCGCATGCGAAAGTGACCAAATTCACTAATAAAAGTCCCAAAATACGACAACTCCAAAATCAGCAGCAGCCATTCACTGACCGCACCCACAATGTGCCCTTTGTAGCCGCCGGACTCCCGTGTCCAATGGAGGCGCTCGTAGAGATCGCGCGGTTGATGCGTCAGATGATGCTGTCCCATCTGGTTGCCGGCTATCATGAACAGTAGCGTTATTGTGCTGAAGGTGGCTAGCAATGTACGACCGATCAGACACCGACGGGAGAGCGGGGCAGCGATGTGGGCGTAACGGGACACATGCACATCGATCCACATATAGACAATTCCCAAACCCAAAACGAGGCATGCTCCCAGCATGTGCAGTGGAGTTATAAAAATGCTCTAAAAGATGAGCGAGAACCATTAGCACAAACTCGTAACGTATGCATATGCTTTCCAGTGTGAAACAAAACATTCTGAAGTGGATGCAGATTGCGCTTTCACTGAATAGCACTAAAAAGAGAAAATCACCTGATAATTGCCGACAAAGCTGATTCCCAGAGCGCCTAACATTCCCAGCACCAGATTGGCGGTTATGTACTGATCATACCGGCGCAGTCCCGACCGATCTCCAAAATCGCGCAATAACAGATACCGGAAGTAGAATGTCAAAGCAAACAGAACCGCTGCGATATTTAACACCTGTGAAAATAAACAAGATTCCG
This sequence comes from Paramacrobiotus metropolitanus, assembly GCF_019649055.1. Taxonomy (NCBI): domain Eukaryota; kingdom Metazoa; phylum Tardigrada; class Eutardigrada; order Parachela; family Macrobiotidae; genus Paramacrobiotus; species Paramacrobiotus metropolitanus. The sequence continues at coordinate 655,581 of NW_026570286.1, read as the reverse complement.
GGGCCCGGGCGCCCAGATCGCTAATATAAGGTGAAAAAGCTTCGAAATGGTCTTCAGCGACACCCCATAACCACAGTACAACGAAACTGATCGGCAGCATTATGTACAAAATAATCGGTATTGTTCGTATATCCAAATCTTCTACATCCGACATCTTGGCTATACTCTAAAGATTGCACACCGAAAATCAACACCTTAGAAAATCCGTGCATCACCGAAAGTAGAAAACACTTGCTTACCACACTGCTGAAATGCGAGCACAAAATGCCTTAGGCAAGTGAAGGTGAAGCGACACTATATAAAAACCCGCTTTGGTACAATTCGGTATCTGCCTGCGGTCAAAACGCTTCCAGGGATATTGCCACTTTACGGTGCTTGTGGCTCGGCTGTTTCTACCATCTCTTTAGTCTCCGCTGCGAAATCCATCGGCAGCTCCACCTGCTCGCCGGGTTCAGGCGGCTGCGGGCCGGACTGCACCGTCTCCAGCGGTCGGCTCGGTGCCTCATCCACACCCAGCTGATACTCCACCACCGGCACAGCATCACGTGCTGCCTGGGCAGCGGCGCTCAGTGGCACATCGGTGGGAATGCCGCGATTGCGCGGCACCCGTTCCCCCATTTTGCGCATAATGCTGCCGGGGCCTTCGTCCTCCACTTGCCAGTCGAAGAACTGCGGCAGGAGATTGTGCCGCATCTCCTCGTCTTCATCGGCTACCCACTGCTCATATTGGCGGATAGATTCCTGTAATACAACAATCGTTTTCCTGATGTTGCTTTCGTATTTTCAGATATAAGTGTTCTGGACACCGGTTTTAGTAGTTTATTTGCAGATTTTTAAAAAGTGCTAGTATTACCTGGTAGACGTCAGTTGTTTTATCTTTAACAATGTCTTTCTTGGCCGCCGGTTCCGGTGGTATAATCGGACCGGGACGGAACGGCATATTGTACACAGGATCCAATACATCTTCCGGCTCAAAGGCCGGTAGAGATTTACCGGCTTTTTGCGCCAGAGCAATGGCTTCGACACGTGCGGCCGCTTCCTTCTTAATGGCAGCCAATTTCTCACGGCCGCGCCCTTCGAGAATCTTCTCTCGCCGACCTTCTCTTTCGAATAACTACAGGAGTGCATTTTCATTAGAACTTTATGCATACAGATTCAGTTGCGAATGTGTTAATATACCTCTCCCACATCCGTCTTTTCTTTCTGCGTGGGAATGTACAGTGCATTGCTGACTTCGACGACGCCCCATGTTCCTTTCATTGTCCCGACGGCATACAACCGACCTTCCTCATGTGGCGTCACACACGTCAAACATTGCAGATCCACCTACATAAAAATGTGTTCGTACAATTGGTAAGCTGATCTTGGCTATGATAAACATTGTTGATTACGATCGGTCAGCGCAGTGCAGAAAAATGTAATTCGCAAGCAGCACCTGCAATGATGCGGTAGGCGCAACACATCGTGCCCCGCGATTCAGATCCCATGCGCAAAACTGTCCGGTGGTCTGAGTGGTCACAAAGACACCACAACGTGTCGGGCTCCAGCATCCGCATGTAAAGTGACCTTCCTGTGGTCTACAGTACAATTAACGATAAGTACACAAATAAAATACGAGTATGTGTAGTGAGCGACTGTACATATACAACATCCTGAATGCGAAATTTACAAGGCTCATACCTGGTATTGATGATCCAGCTATCACGACAGTCATCCGCAAAAATCTGGCAAATTAAGACTATAATGTACCTCGAAAGGGCAACCAAATCTAGGAAAATCCAGTCAGTGTCAGTTAATGTTGAGATTTACCTTGACATCGTCACAGCTGACGGTCAACATGTAACGCGGATGGGCTGGGTTGCGCTGCAGCGTGAGTACCGGTGTGATTATGTCCTTCCACACCCATGTAATCTTCTCATGGGCACTTTTGGACTTGCGGTTGATGTTGAAGATGTAGCCTTTCTCGCTGCCAGCGCACAATCGACTGGGCTGCAGTTTAAGACAAAATTAATTACATGAGCATTTACGGAATGGGAGAATATGGTAAAGTACGTACAATGCCTTGGTCGAAATCCACACAAGCGCAAGGGGCACCGTCGGACATCGCCGGGTTCTTCGTGCGGTTGGGATCCAAGATGATTTTCTCAACGGGCTCGTTCCATTTGCGTATATCCCAGAATATCATCTGACCGAAGTGCAAAAATACAGTTGGAACTTGTCTCAGGTTATTTTAAAATAACATTCTCGTATACGGTCGCTTTAGCCTTTATGTGCCGAATACCGTATGTACAATACTCTGCACATTTAGCTTATTATGACATCGTAGTACATCACTGTACATGTACAATACTTAGCTCTGGACATAACGAGATTTCGTGCGTTACATCAATATGTACGGCGCTGTGGTTCAAAATGTGTACTTCGCTATTTCTCATATTCTGGCCCACTTTGAGTGAAGGTTTGATATTCCGGTCACCGGTCTTTTGCGTCTCACCCGGTTTAGAGTTTCTGTTATTTGTTTTGTTTTGTTAGTAAATTTATTGACGTTTACTCTTCAAATTTAATGAGAGAGTTCGTTTTTGTGAAAACTAACTGTTTCTGTTTACTTTATTTTGTTATCACATTTTGCTACCTGGTGACCGGAATATGAAACTGTACAGTTAAAGTGACCGGAATATAAGAAAAAGCGAAGTAGCAGAAATGACCAGCAGGATATATGCAGAAGTATATGGACTGGAAAATCTACAATATTTAACACTTCGACAGCGCATAATCCACCTGTCCATCCATACCAACTGACACCAAATCCGTCATAGTTTTTGACTGCAGCCACTGCACTTTTCGGCAGATCTTAAGATGGCCCACATCTAGATCTGTGATTACGTTAGGTTCTTCTCCCGCCCGCAGATCCCATTGACCTGTTGCACACATAACATTTAACATGTAGATCCGTGTAAACTGCTGATTCATAAGCTCCACTATCCACAGATGACAAACAGTTCGACGCCACTCCAAAATTAATGAGCTAACAAAATTTCTATGAAACGTTTCATGATGACCTTTCGACATCATGTTATACGAGGACATTTTTAAATTTCACTATATACACAGCAGACACACTTACAAAGTTGTCCGCTCCAGAGTGATCCAACTATACTGTTAATATCTTTCGGATTGTATATAATGGAATACAGGCGAAAAGGCGGTATAAAATTCTGCAGCGGTTTGTACAGAAGATCTGCAAGTAATAAAACGTTGCAGCGGACATCTGAATGTTACCGATCAGCACGAGAAAGGACGCTGCGCTACATGAACATACTAACATCCCATATGGATCCAAAGAGAGCGGCATCATTGTAGGGAATATCGTTCTGACCAATTTCCTGATAAGCCACTGCCACTCTACCCGCGTCTTTCGGGAAGAAGAATAAGTCCTGAACTTTCCGGTTGTAGTTGCAGGTAGAATCGCTGTAATCAAAAGTAATATCGAAAACAAACGAAATAAACGACTGCAGAAATTTTTTACAATATTGATATGGTGAAGGCTCCGCATACCACCTTTTACCACCGCTCCTATTCTCCTAATACCACCTTTGGCTCCTAATACCACCTTTGATGCCACCTTTGGCTCCTACTTAATACCCCCGTTAGCACACCACTTTTGACTCCGCATACCACCAATTTATTTAACAATTACAATTGTTAGTACTTTTCAGTTTTTTATATATCAATTTCATCTATCAATTTTTTTAAATAAATTTTAAATCTGGAATCGCTTGCACAGCTACAGTACATCCATATCAACTCGCTGCGCTTCGTACAAAGACGCATCAAAAGTGGATATGAATTTAAATCGCGGATTCGCAAATCTCTCGGCCTGTCGTCCGGCGCGTCTTTTTAACGGAATTTACGGAAGCAGTTCTTTTTTTCAAAGCCTTTCAAAATTGATTTTCAGATACCTTGTCCGGTATATGACGTCTCTGCCGGGCTTCTTTTGTGGAAAAGGTCATAAGCGAATACCATAGCGCGCGGTATTCGCGTAACAAACGCGACAAACGGTATTCGCAGGGTGTCAGCGAATACCGTTCGTTATTGTTTAATGAAAACCTGTTGAAGACCGTAAAGGTGAGTTTCTGTCTTTCTGAAAACGTGTGAACGCCTCATGGAACATAATGAACGTATCGAACGAGGCTCATTCGTACATCAACGGATGTTCTGGATCACTACCTGATCTTCTTGTCGACATTTTTTAGAATTTGCGCGCAAAAAGCGGCAATTTGATCCTGTAACGTTACTTATTACTCGACCGGAGCGTATCGAAGGTTCTCTAATTCAGCGCCAATGCAAAAATGTCTCTGTGTCCGTTACGAAAGGTCGTTACGAAAGGTCATTACAAAAATAGTGCTGGTTACGTTGCTTATACGAGTATGTTAAAATTAATGATAATTTCAGTGTTAAGGGTGCTACTGGTAGCGTGGGCCACTGGTAGGACGTTAAAAATTAGTTATCACTCGCCCAAGCGAAAAGCTGCTGCGCTCCGGTCTTCCAATGCACGCCAACGTGCTTTTTTCTAGTATTGAATAAGCAGTATAAAATTAATATCTTACTGGTACTCTGCAATAAGCTGGCATTTGAAGCCGTCTTGATACGTCACGTCAACCTCGTCTTCGTCGAAATATTGTTCCAGGTAGTTGAAAATGTTGTTATCCTTAGCCATTTCTTCCACTTCCTACAACATAGTAATCCAATTTACCGAGTGCATATTTATTGGTACATTTATTGAAACAAAGTGTACTTCGGTTAGTTGGATATGGCCGGCACTGTAGTTAACAAAGGGAGAATGCTGCATTGCATTAGGAAACAAAAGATTTTACGAATTCGAGTAAGTAGTTTCGTTACTTAATTTCTAATAGAAGGCACAGTTGCAGCCTTGGAGGCCACGCCGAGCTGCGGCGCGATCGCGGAGCAGCAAGCTGAGCTTGTGTGATACGTCCGAGTCATGTACTAAGTGAAATGAATGAAACGGGATTCCAAATTGCACATTTGACTTTAGTAGTCTGCAATACCATTGCGTTTTTAATGCAAAGAGACAGCAAACCGATTGAAAATTGGAAGGTTTTCTAATAATCGGACTGCTAAACTGGTTAAATTAAGACAACAGCCGTGTTTGATCTAAACTGCACTCGTTTGATCCTTATTCTAATTCACGAACAGTATTTTTTGATTGCAAGTTAATTTCATGATAAAGATTGTTCGGCATTCGACGAGATGGGAAAGGGCCGGGTGACAGCAATAACGGAAAATAAAGTTTCTGAGTGGTTACTCAGTTACTCAACTGTACTGTAAATTACGTATTATACGGTAGAAGCCTTGGTCGTTTACCTTAAATTTTAATTCGCTAAAAAAACTAAAAAAAACTACTTGCTACTTACTTGTAAGTCGATCTGTATAAGTCGTAAACTATTCACTTCTGCACTGAGGTATCCATCGCTTACATAATACTCGTAATTATTTAATGCGCGCAATTTGCGCGCGGTCTGCTAGTGTGTCAACAGCCACCGCTGTGCCATACAGGCACTTACACAACTGTGCATTGCTCGCACACTTTGCACCTAAATCCGCATTTTGAAAGCCACTACTCTACATCATCGGAATATGACAACTGGTACTCGTAACAGCCGATAAATCTTAATCTTCCTTCTTATGTTCGGCCGAAGATTTCCAGCTAGCGGCCGGTGACGCTGGCTCAAAACTCCACAATAAAATTTAAAAACCGGTAAATTGAGAATTCTGAAAATAATCCGGTTGGCCGGATAATAATATTACGTTATACGTTTGTCGCACTGAACGAACAACTTTAGCGATCGCATTTTTGGAAAGATCGTTCAATCCAAAACTATCCGGCAGATACGGCTTTATGGGCACTGGGCAGAACCAACTGTTAACCACTAAACCGTACAGAAATCGTATTATCAGTAATCTAACACTTCCTCTACGGTTTATTAATAATGCTAACGCCGTACAGATCAAATAATTTTTGAAAGTAAAAGAGCAAAAATTTCGTAGCTGTTTGTCACAATGTTGGCCAGCTTAAAAGGTTCTAACCGAACCACAATTAAAAAAAGAAAGCGACGGGAAGCTATCGTTGCGTGGAATTCAACAGTCGATATTTCCAAATATTAGTACGAGTACTCGTACTATCAACAGCCTAAGCGCGTGTGTGAGCCCATAACGGGTGACGGCGAATACACTCAACAAGTTGGATTCGATTGTACATGTATAATTAACTTAAGTAGAAAAGATTATTACACATTTTGTAGTCTCTACAGTACCTTTCCGGCAGCTGTAAAAAATGTGATGTACGGTTCTTCCTTTTCGATAATCTTTCGATAGCGCTGCGTCTGTTCGGGATCCGTGACCTGGACATCCTTGGGCCAGGCGCCTTCCACGAAATTAACAGAGCGTGTCTCTGTTTCCGGTAGTTCCGTCTGCGTAGAGTTGATGGAGCGGGTGCAGCCCTCTTGGATGCCGACACTGGTAAAGATTTTTTCTACAAACAGATCTTGACGTTCCCGATTACTGGGACGCTGAATGATATGCACCGGCTCCACATGTTCATACTGGATAAAGTGGCCGAAATCTCGTAACTGTTTCGGAATAAACGCCCGCAGACGCGGATAAGGAGGTTCCGGTTCGGCGGGTGTGTCGCCTGATTCAGCGGGCTTACGGTCAGACATGTCAGTGCAAAACAATTATACCTATCTGATTGATGCAAAACGGTAAAAGCTTCGGTGTACACGCTACTATACCGTGTGCTGTTACTAGTAACAGTACGTAATTTGCACTTATGTTTACGTTTTTTAAAATTTGCTTCCGTTTACTTTAAGTATTACGGTAAGTAAGCGCTTGGTTGCCAGGCAGAAATCGCTAGTGGTTTGAATTTTTATTGTCCGCGCCGAGAACTGTTCAGCCACATCCATATTTCGGAATCGCTATCATTTTAATCAGTTTGAGTATGAAAAACGGCATTCTAATTACCTACTCTCCTACACGCCCCAGCGCGTGGCAAAGTGGCAGCCTGAGAAATCAAAAGTTAATTCAGATGTTAATTCACGTGGGTGATTGTAAACAAATGACTTTAAATCTGTATCTATATACGGTGATCCGTCGGAATTAATGAATTTACATTAATAAGGCGAATTGGGTGATTTATTATACGACAGCCGTTCAGAAAGGCGCCCGATAATTGTGCAAGCAGTAAAAAATCATCTGATGATTGAGAACGTTAAAATAGTAATTTTAAAAAACCAGCGGCATAAGAAATAATTGGCAGAGCAGGAGAGATCAAACACCTGGCAGCGAGTAAAAAACAGCATTAGTGTAAGCCGGAAGGGCTAACTTTCCGAGTATGAACCACTAACGACATTTTTTTCTACTTCGCACCCCTAATTTTGTAACAAGCTTGCGCTTATAAACAAAAGCAAACATTTATTTCACAACGTTTGCGCTAGGTACATTTGTCGGCACATCAGCATTATCATCCAAATCACTATCACTCTGAAAATCCATAGCGAAATTATTAAAATTAGACGCATTAATTAAAACGTCCATTCTTCCCATAATCAACTTTAACTGGACTTGACTGTCCACTTCGCGCTGCAGAACATCTTGGAATTTACTGATGAGTTCATCCAGGCGGTTGAGTCGTCCATACATGCACGGGTAGACTTCTACGAAATTGAAGTATAATTAAATTTTCCTTTTACAAGAAAAAAGTTCTTTCTTTAACGATAAAAAGATAAAATAATACAACAACAACAAAACAAGAGCACTAAAACGGAAATACTTACTCCATAATAAATCCGCCAATCCCAACACCACCTGGGAAAATCGAGGATCGGTGATATAAGTGCACACAAACCACAGAATATCAACCAGTTCCAGATCAGTCCGACCGCCGACGGCAGCAGGTAATCCGCCTCGTCTGTCTATTTCTTGAATAACCGAAACAGTGACATCCGGCATCGGTCCCCAAATAAATTGCTACAAAAACGTATACTATAAATTTCAGAAGAAAGCTAAGCTGATTCGATCGGTATATCCAGACGCATACGTACTTTCATAACGCGGCTCAAAGCTTTGGAAAACTGGAATGTTTTCAGGTATTTGTCATGGCGCGCCAAGTGCGGCCGCGACTGCTCTCGTACCACAATGGCATCCTAAGAAAAAACACAGATATACGGTAAACAGCAAACATTTCAATTTGCAAAATCCGGATATCTGTTTACTGTTTAGGTCTGTATTCGCAGTATGCCAATGCAACAAATTTTACCTCGTCGGGCTGATACGTTTTCTCCCTCATCAAATACCGTCCAAAAGGCCGCTTTTCCAGTCGTCGCATCTCCTGCGCTTCCTCATCCACTGGCGGTTTCCGTTTATGCATGGAAATCACGCCATCCGCCATGCCCACACACATCAATTCATCGTCCATCTACGTCGACAAACAAAACTTTTGGTAGAACGCAAAAACCCATCAGGAGCAATGGCTGTAACGTACCGAAACGCCAACACTCAACACTTGCGCTGGGAAATCGAAGGAATGCACCATTTGGTACGTTGCCACATCGTACACTTTTACATGCCGGTCAATGGAGGAAGAGAGAAATCGGCTGTAATTACTGGCAAAACACAGATCGGTGATGGTCTTATGATGATAGCTTAGACTGGCTAACGGAGACGCCGGCGATACCACATCCCAAACTTTTATCGTCGTTCCACCTGTAAACAAGTACCAAAAATGTTATAAAATCACCCAAAATACCATCCATTTCGCTGCACAAGGAACGAATTGTTTTATCAATTATTTTACACTTAATATTATAAATTTACTTGCCGGCGGTTAGAAAAACATTTCCGTTGGGAAACATAAGCACGGTTTCTACGGGCGCTCCGTGGTTGACTTCCACCACCGGCGATTTCTCTCGCAGATCGAAAAGCCGCGCTTTGTGATCATAACAACCTGAGACCATCATATCTGGACTGCTAGCGCTCGTATCGCCCGCTCTCACATAATCCTGCAAATTTAAAATCATCAAACTTCAAAGCAAAAATGGGTTAAAAAACTACAGCTGAAAAACAAAAACAGCAATGAAATAAAATTACCAGTCAAAAGAATTTTTTAACTAACGGATTTAGAACAGACTAAGAAATATAGCCAAAAAAATTAAAGGATTAACCTATACAATAAATTAAATCAATCAAATAAAAATCTTTACATAAGCAAATTATAATCCATTAATCAAATTTTCTGTCAAAGGAAATTCAAAAAAATTAACATACGCCATGGTCTTTGAAGGAGCGCACTTGCATCTGGGCAGGGATATCGAAATATCGTGCGCTACGATCGTCGCCGAATGACACGAGATGAGTATTATCGCAGGTAAACTGCGTGCAATGGACGGGGCTGCAACAAAAACAATCGTTTTCAAAATTTTTCAACGTAAAATGTAAAAACAATTACTTTCGATGATTTTTGAACTCGCGCAGAAGAGATTTCGTGCCCACATCAAAAACGCGCACAATTCCCTCCTCTCCACCGACAGACTAAACGAAAAATGGGAAACCATCATCAACAATACATCGAAGGCACAAAAATGTGAAAGGAAGCAAATGCAAAACAATTACCAAGAGTTTTCCATCCGAACGGAATTCTGCACCACGCGCAGCCTCCTTAAAACGGGAAAATGTCTTGGATGATTCCAGAGATACTGGATCAATAATCTGGACCTAAACACGCAAAATTTGGCAAACTCGCAGATGATGAAGAGTTTCGGGTTCTTACTTTCGCTGAACTCGTCACGGCGCACAGATGAGGCTTCTTCTTGGAGAAACTAACATTCTGAATAGGTCCGTATTCCTTGATCGTTACGGGAAACTAGCAGAGAACAGCAGAATACCGCTGATTGTGAGCGAATCATGGCATAAAGTCGCCGTAAACGGTAAACAGCACAATCAGCGAGAAGCGTCAGTATCAGTATCTGCAGTGGTCTTACGCTGAAGTCCGTCCAGTACTTGTTCTCCGCTGTGAGTTCTCCCTTCAAACGCGGCAGTCGTTTGCGTTCAATCGGTCTGAAGCTAGCCATTCTTGCAAGTTGCAACGAGGAATGAATCCTAAGCGGAAATCTTCAGATACTTCGCTGCAGGCTAAAAAATGATAAGTATTCCACAAGATTCGGCAAGAACTCCACTGGAGAGCATCGGGAAATGATAAGTCGCAAGAACAAAAGTGCAGTCATTAAACAACCCTTCTGGAATTTCACAATCTGCACAGACCGTCAAAATAAACATAAAATCTATACACCTAGAACTATGAAGAAGAACACCGTTAGGTTGTTCAAGAATAAACTTTGCGAAAAAATGGTAAAGCCGCGCTAATAAAAGTATAACTACTCAAAAATCCAGCTGGCTGTCTATATGTACAGCCGGTACCGGAAGTTCAAAAAATTAGTCAGTAAACTGCCGACGCAGGGGGTCGCGGTGGTGCTTCAAATTTAATGCGCTATTTCAACTTTCAGGTTGTTTTGATTTTCGATTTTTCAAGCATTTTTCTGGAAGCACCAGCTTAAACGATAGATCATAGAACGCAACGGCGTTAACATTGTGGAATGTGGATTCCGGTCCGCACTGTTGAAGGTGAATCGCAGCATGCACCTGCATGCCGCTAACCGCTTCCCAAACAGTCCGGAAATGTTCGCTTGGCGGCTGACGCGACGTGTATTCTGCATTCTAGCGATCGGGGTGTTCCTGCAGTATCTTCTGCTCTACATCTTCTGGGCATACTTTGGCCAGTGCGCGGATAATCCCGCACGTGCTGGTGACTTCACCCATGTGCGACGAACGCGTGCAGCCTTTACATGTGTTTTCCGCGATTTCGACGCACAGCATAATGATCTGGCCGCGCTGGTCGCCGCCCTGGATAAACACTCGGATATACAGCGGATTATCACGGTCTCCGAAGGGCAGCTCTACCCTCCCGTGAAAATCGCATCGAAGAAGCATTTCTTCTTGGAATTAGAGCCCAGTGCATCGCCGGTTAAGGCGCGTATGGAAATATCGCATTTATTTACAACAGAATGGGTTTTATTGCTCCCGACATTTTTGGCTTTCGAGATAGATGCTTTGAGTAAGTTTGCTTTGAGCGTTTTCAGATATCGAATTTGTTAAACTTAAAATTATTAAAATCGCAGATTTTATAGTGCATCATGTATACTGTCGCATTTAATTATGTTGCATTTTAATATGTTTTGTTGTAATATGCCTTTGCGATTTTGAGTTTCCAGTTTGTTACTTCGAAATTGAGGTTGAGAAGCGTTGTTTCAAAATTCGCCAGTTTTGTTTTTTACAATTTGCTGTTTTTCGTACTCGTGTATTTTAAGTTTTTCTCGCACTTGCATGGTAGAAAACAAAATTTCATTATTTCCAGGTTTTTAATTCGAGTAAGCACATACTGTATTTTTGCAGATTTCCGTGCTTTTTTGCGTGAGGCGGAATTGGTGGCCGCCGACATCAGAGTGTTCGCCATCAAAATCAAAGGCAACCGTTTGTCGTGTCACACAGTGCGATACGACCATCCCACGTGGTCACTGCACATGAACAGCACTTCCGGTCCGGTGTGCGACGGTGTGACGGGATCGGCTGTGTACATGCTGAAGACGGACGATTTCCTTAGTTTAGTGCAGCCGTTCGCTCAGCCGGTGGACGAAAGTTTGCTCATACAAGCCTCCATTAAAGGATGGACCACCCAAATTCTGTCGGCAGAGACGCCGTTCTCCAAGAGCTCACAACTTCTGGAACCTACGGTACTTATATCGTGATCTGGTGTCATTGTTGCATCGTCTTTTTGCATAGTTTTGCTCTGTTGTTTTGCTCTGTGCATTGTATGAAGGCATATCGTAGTGTAGTGGTTACAATCCCGAACCACATTATCTTCCTTCGTAAATTACACATTTACAATACAGTAAAAGGAAGCATCTATTCGTTCATATGTGTTTGACCGCACTTTTTATGACATAACTTTTAATTTTTCCAGATTCTGGGTCGAATGCACGAATCGCGTGAACCCCAGCGTCAGAAACTGTACGCACGCCTGGATGTGAAAAGGACTGTCGTTAACGGTCACGAAGAGCTGTTCGGCTGCACAAAAGCTACGAAAAGGTTTGTCTACAAGTCCTCTTCCTTGTAAAACTGCATCCACTGGATGCCATCAGCGATAATCGATATTTAAAAATGATGAAATTAACACAGTGCCGGTTTTGTTAATTCTCACGCTGCAGCTATTTATGCTGTACTCGTAGTCATCAGCGGATGTTTGTGTTGTAGGTGTTTTGGGGATGTAATCAACGAAATGCCCAGCTATATCTATGAAAAACGCTTCACCCCACCCTGCTGTGCGCGGGCGTTGAAGAAAACACTGGAGCACGTGATCGACGTATTAAATCTGAATGGTGTCCGCTACTGGCTGGAAGGTGGCAGTTTGCTGGGAGCGGCACGCAATGGCCAGCTGATCCCCTGGGATTATGATGTGGATTTGGGAATCTATCTCAACGACACACAGTTGGTGCAGTATCTTCGCGCCTCGACGCAGGTAAACACGATACTGGCTGCCGGGTGGAAGCACGATGAACAGAGAATGGTGTACAGAACTGCTTATCCTCGATAACTTAATTTGTAAAACATATGATGATCTAAGGCAAGTACAGTATTGACAGATTACATTTACATGGTAGATTAACCTTGAGCATCATTACTGCGTATATAGATAACGTATTAACAATATAAACCTAAATTAAAATACTCGTAATATCTTGATTGATATTATAGCGATCGTTTGTTGCTATATGGTCTGTTCCCGTTGTTGATCCAGAGGGATTTGTCTGGGAGTTGGCACAGCCGCACGAAGGCACCTTTTTTCGTGTGCAGTACAGTCAGACCAATCGGATGCACGTGGACATCTTTCCTTTCCAGCCCAACAACAGTATTATGACTAAAGATTATTGGTTTGCTTCCCATCCCCAGGACCGAGAGTTCCCCGAACATTTCCTGCTGCCCATGGAAAACATTACTTTTATGGGCTTGATCGTGCCAGCGCCGAACAAGGTGCGGGAGTTTTTGGAGCTCAAGTTCGGAGCCGGCGCCATTGAACATCCCAGATATCCGCACCCGTACGATGATCAACTGTGATATCCTTATTGTTATTTTTGTGTCGCGTTGGATCGCAGACGTTGTTGACGTATTTATGTTTTCACAATTAGTTCTCAGATTTTAACTTTGTGTGATTTTTGTGTCTCAAATGGCTTCGCGTAATAGTATTTAGTAGTGCGGACCGTACAGTTTATTTTGTCTATTTATTTGTGCACTCTGATAGTGGTTTTAAAAGCCCCGAAAGTATTTATTTGACCTTGCTTGCATTTTTTCAACTACTGCATTATCATTCGCTTGTTGAAATTGCCAGGGCGAGCTTTTGGATCCCATAATGGATAAAACGTGCTTCCGCCGACGATTTTCTAAATATTCGCACTTTTGCGGATTTGTGTCACAGCATTCTTATATCTTCTTGCTACATAACAAGGGTTGGCTTTTTGTAGCTGTTGAAAGAAACGTACTAATGTAAATGTCATTCAAAATATTGTCTAAAAGCGTTTGCAACGATTTCTCACCCTAACATATCGGCATTTATTATGATTTTTTTCGGTTTTAGATTTATGAAATTCAACAGACAAAAATCCAGACATATTTTATTGTATCTTCATTTTGTAACCTTCAACCCAGCAGTGCAATTGTCGCATTTCGTCAGCCGTTGACGAACTGGTTGCATAAAATAACATTGCTTTGATAACAGTGTCTTAAGCTCTGTATCTGAAAACAGATAAAACATATTCGAAAAATTCAAACCAAATACACAAAAATCACTTTAACGAACAACCAACTGCATCCCGTGACATACAGCAAGCCGGCTCTGTATGCGAAAAGAAAACAAAATTTATATACTTAATCACAAAATAAAATTCTCACGGAAACCCCCAATCCCCTCAAAAAAGGAAACAAAAAGCTGCATTGAATCATGCACCAGGAAGCCGACAAGCACATAACCCGGCTGCACACTGCTCATAGTGCTCAATCGACGCCGCCGAATCCCTCCGTGTTTTCCATGGCTTGGATTAAGCGTTCTCTGAGGGCCTCATACGTCGGATATGGAGGCAAGTCCAGTCGATTAAAACTGCACAAAGCAAAAAATAGCAATGTTCACACTTGTTCACACTTGTGAAGTAAAGGATAAAAGTTCAGCCTCATAAAATATTAAAAGCATCGCAAAAAATACATCTTGTTTTCGATGTTATTGCCTAAACATAACAAACATTTAAAAAAACAAACACAACAGCGAAAATTACTCCTAAATTAATTCGCTGGAATTAAACGTTTCATTTCCAAGTGCAAGTATTACCAAGTATGAGCACGCGGGAATTCTTTCTCTGTTCCCCATTTTTCAATGCAGAACCGCTGCGGACCATTACTGCCTTGCAATTCCGCAAAGCCGTTCATGGGCACACGACTCGTGCCGGTCACGAACTGCAGTAATCTGGCACGCATCTCGTTATCGAATGATAGAACGGCCTGCAAAAACCAAAATGTAGTTTACCGAAAAACGGTACTGCATTTCACCCTTGGTAAGTTTGCTTTTACCTTCCAGAACCACTGGATGACCAAGTGTTCGGCATGATATTCGCCTTTGTAAATGGTGTTGTATTTCCAGTCCTTCACGTCTATACTGGCAATACCGGAAAGTAACAACTACAAAGAGCAAATTCTATTAGTAACGTGAGAGGAACCAAGGTCCGATCCACATCGCCCTGAACTCATAAAAAACTGCATATTTATTGCCGTTATATGTTTAAAAACCCGAAACCTATTTATGTGTCCTAGTTGCATCTTAAAAATAACACAACAGCACACGAAAACCATAAACGGCTTATAATACTCACTGCATATTCAGCTTCTTTACTGATATTAACGATTACGGCGCAACTTATCGTTAGTAGTAGTAATATGTAGCAGTAAAACAGCAAAGAAAGCCACACGTACCTCCACTTCATTTGGATCGAAGATCTGTAGGAGACGTTTAGGTATGAGTTCATTAAAACCCTGCATAAATGCCCCCATTTGATGTTGCACACGGTCGACGAAGCGCCACCGAATAACCAGGTCCATATATTCATGCTTATTGTCCTGGGTCACTGGAATATTGGCGCCACCCGTCTTGATTTCGCTCTGCTGCATCACACCGTAGATTTCCTCATCCACCGTAAACCGTAGCTCCAAATCCGCCGGATCATTATCCACAATCCATTGTAAGGAATTATAATATTCTGTATCCTATTATCAACAAATAATGTAATTATGCCGAAACCTAACGGAACGCCATGAAAGAATTTCTTAAAAATCCAAAGGTACATGAAAGTACCTTCAATCATCAAAATTATTCAAAAGCCAGGCAGTTCCCCAGTTTTACTAGTACACATTTATTAAAAACTGCTAAAAGAGCTTTTACAAAAAAAGACTTAAAGGACTAACGCTTCTTTAACAATAACGACCGACGAAATGACATTTATACTAGTCTGAAATCGATTTTCCTGTGCTTACAACAGACTCCATATCTTTTAGTATGATGGGTTTATCCAGCATCATTTTATAAAAAGGCCGAATAAAGAAGGCATCCAGCAAATTCCCATGGAAGACTGCCATTCCGGCCACCCGACCAACAAATTTAAAATACGCCAAATGGTCATCATTGCACAAGCCTGATTTAGGGTTGATCTGGAGTGTATAGTTATCCCTAAAGCACCAATCACTCGATGAACTCACTTAATTATTCAAGAAGGAATATTTAAGGTAACAAAAACAATATTGGGACACTTACGCAGCGGAATATTCGAACAATCCATAATAAGGATTAAACATTTCCCGTGACAACAAAAAGAACCACTCGCGCCGTACACCGCCATAATCCAGTCCCACCTCTCCGTCAAATTCAATCCACAGTTTGGTTTTCAAAAAATCGGGATTCTTGCAGGTCATCAGCGCCCGGTAGGAATCCTCGAGAATATGAGATCGGCGCACCCGGACATCATACTTATTCGGCAATCCACTCGGCATCCGCAACTGACTGCGGAAATATTCGTACTTGCGTTTGTAATCCCGCGAGTAAGGAACCGCCTATCACCATCCCAACGATCAATCCAATGTTAACCCAGTAAACGCTGCTACAAGACGAAGTACCTGTCCGGCAATTTCCGGATTATGTAGACGGGGATCTTCCCATTGTGTACGCTTACTACTGTGGTCAATGTAAAACGTCCTCCCATCGGTGTGCACCCGCTCCTCCCAACCTTGCTGCAATGCAAATTACGTATGTAACAGACGTTAGTTAATGAACAAATACCGAAACTAAGCAAGTAATTACTGCAAATATGATTATCGTGCAACAATTTCCTCATCAAACTAACCGGAAGTGGTCCGAGGACATCCATAGCGGATCGCCGATTATTCGTCGGTGTGTTCTGCCCACTAATGCTGTTCTTGTTATTCGTAGTGCTAACAGACAATGATTCCGGGAGGGCACTAGCCCGGTTTGTTCGAGGGTCAATCCACGATGTTACACGGCTATTGTGGTCGATAAAAAACTTCCGTCCATTGGCAGAGACCCGCTCTTCCCATCCAGGCGGTAGTGGGTCAATATTTCCGGGTAAAGCGTTTCCAGCCTACAACATGTGAAAAATTATTTAAAATTATAATCGTAGTTTCAAGCCAAAATCAAAGACGGATATCACTGAAAAAGGGATAAACATCACTGCAGCAACAAATGTAGTGTGTGAACTGCCCGGGTAAATTACCGAAACAGATGCTCTTCGGTCCAGTTGGGTATCCGAAGCACTGGGATGAGGCGGTGTGGGATGTGCAGTCGATTCCCCATCGACACTGGTCAGTCTGCGCAGATAGTTTTCTCTGGCCGTCCGCAATTCTGTAGCGGCGGTATTCTGCTCCGCCACCTCACCACCAGCTCTACAAATCCAAACTTGTTCGATTACCACGAATTCATAATCTGTATCCCCACTCGTAGACTCACACTGGGCGCTCCCACTGCGTAGTGCGCAGATTATGATTGACATAATAAACCCTCCCGTTGTAGTCGGTTCGCTCTTCCCATCCTTCCGGCAACGGAGGTGTCCGTTCGCCGTTCGTGGTCGTCGCCGACGCTAAAGTGGCTGCCGACATACCCGACGTAATGGAGGCCACATCCGCTGCCTCGGTGTTATTAATTACATCGTATTCGTCCTCGCTGGATGGTTCCTCCAGAGGGCCATTCCAGCCTTCCATTTTTACGTAAGAAACCTAAAACGTTAGATGCGATAATAATTCTTCGAAAGCAGAGACACGAGGCGCAGATATACCTGAACACTGATGCCGCCTTTGACGTGAGAACGTTGAGAGCGTGGTCGGAGTGTCAAATGTTTGGGTTCAATCAGTTGATTAGTGCCTTCGGTGCGCACATTACTAATTGGAATCTCCACAAATCCGAGAAAATCATCGCGCGTCAGACGATTCTCATCGAACACTTCCAGGACTAATTTGTGTTTGAATGGATCAACACGAAATAGGAACTCTTCATTCCATTCCGGGTTTAAAGTCTACAAAATCAACTTTCTGAAAAACTGCGGCTAGCAAGAACTTGACTGGAACAATATCCACATTAACAACGTTATTAGGCAGGTGCCAACCTGACAACTGATAAAAATCTGGTTAAAGTGCTTTTAATTACGAAATTCAAAGGGGGTGGAAGCAACCAAAGCACAACATTTTTACGGAAAACTGTACTAGTACATACAGTAATTACTGTTTTACTACTGTATTACTCTATTAGTATTGTGTTACTCACGTTCTTCTTGGTTTTTGTCACCGCCTTCCCAATACAGTACGGACTGACGTTATTTGCATTTTCCATCAAATTAATCTGCACATAAGGATCACTGCAAAGCCAGAACGGATAAGATTTCATCCCCAATGTCACCGTTAAGATTACTATCCACCAATGACGGCACAGTTTCTATCGATCCAACAGACCGACAGTACCATGAGCATTAGTCACCGCCGGACATGACGAGAAATGAGATAATCGCGGTGAAAGCGATTACCCTCTCTTTCTGTCTCTCACAACAAAACTAAAAAAACCCGAAGTTATAATCTTTAGCTACCTTGTGCCAAAAATATCTTTTTTCATCAGCCCTTGAGCGACGAGAATTTTAATCCGAAGGATACGTGTCCGTCGTTCGTAAGGCACGTTCTGCAAAACAAATCGTACAATGTCGAAGGCTGTAGCAATAAAACAATCATCCAAAAAATTCATCACTCGCGATGCAGCGAAATACACTTCTATGCGACTCTATTATGAGCAAATATTTCGAAACAGCCGTTGAGATAGTTGTTATTATCTCCATAAAATTTAAGTATTCAAGTGAAAAAATTTCCCATTTCACAAAACCACGGTCTTCAAAAGCCAATTCACTTATCGCTAAACTGTCGCGCATACTGCATGAAGCCCATTAGTCTGGATTTAATGTCCTCTAGACCGGATTCCAAATTTGTAAAGCTGAAGGCAGATAAACGAACTAAACAAGAATTCTAAACTAACTAAACAAGAATTCTAAACGAACTAAACAAGAATTCTACGACTGTACCCCTCTTCCAGGTTGCTGCAGTCCGTATATTTTCATTGTTGGAGAGTTAATCGAACTCGTGGATGCATGCGTCGAAGATGCACGTGATCGGGACAAATCCGACACCGAGCCCGTCCGAGGCGATGAACGGCCGGACATCAGATCCAGAAATTCACCACTGATAGTGATATTAGTTAATGAAAATAATTATGATAGCTTCGCAATTTATCCGTAGAAGCCTTGACGGTATAGCTTGTACTCTGCAAAAAAACGTTAATCAGCCAAATGAGCCAATCATACAAACGTACGTTCTTTACAGAATTAAAACTCTGTCTCAAACTTGCAGCCAGCTACGATAACCATCCTGATCTTGTAAACATTAAACTAACTATTTCCTAAATGCTATCTATATATATACAGTACGCGTATCGGTAAGTGTACACAAATAAGTCATGGTCGATTAATCCTTCAATGTGCAGGAACAATATTCGATACTGCGCTGCAAATAAGCGAAACACTAATAGCCCACAGCCCACAGGTATGTGATTAATGCAGAAAAGTGAAAAAAATAAAGGAGACATAATCTGGGCATAAAAAAATGTAGGAGATATAATCTCGGTATATCCAAACGACCAAATACGATGCTAACTTATGGAACTGAAATTAGCATAACTCAACAGAAGCGCACAAATGTCATAGTTTAAGTACAGACGTCTCCCAATCCCAACAGTGCGGAAATTTTTCTCTTAATTACAAGCAAAAAACAGCTGGCTCAGATGTTAGTAGGGTTAAAACACTTAACTTATTACTTAAGAGTCATAACTTACAATAATTAATAAGTTAAAGGGTTTCCTGTTCTAGCAGCTCCATAGACTGCTGCTGCTGATGCATAGCAGCATTATGCCAGCATACATGGCGATGACGGTATGATGCCAATCAACAAAATTTGCAGCCGAATTAAGAAGTGCCCTTCAGCGTTACTGACGTACAAATTTATTAAATTTTTGTCCTGAGGAGATGAATTTTCTAAGAAATTCCGCATACAAGTCGCCTATCCGTATCACTTAAAACAGAGAAAACACTCAGGACATCGATATAAGTTAGAGCAAGAGTGCAAGACTCAGCAAGCGCTCACGTATGTGTCCAGCTCTATTTTTGTGTACAGACTCCTTGTCGGACAAGGAGTCTGTACACAAAAAATAAAAGCAGCAAAAACTGAATTACTAATTTACAGGAATTTTTTCCCCAGACGACGAAAAAACTGAAACAAAAGTCGAAACTGGCGAAACAACTAAAGCTACAACTAACAACTTCAGAAGATTCTGGACTGCGAAAAGAGCAATAGCTGCAAACTGTAATAACTTGCTGATACTATAAAATCCCTGCACCACCCCACGCTTGTAGCAAAGAATGTAAACATGAATTCAAACATGCGCGCAATTTAGCGATTCCACTACATTTTTTACAAGTACGATAACAGCACCTTTCTGCAAATTTAGCGTATATTTACTATTTCCAGTAAATTTATCTCACCACAAAGACACAAAATTTACCAGATGGTCCAAACAAAAACATATTAGCGCACAAATTATAATAATTAAAATGTTTCATCCATAAGTTTTGCTGCGTAAGCAGCAAGCATTCTATCTGGAAGTTCTAATCTTATCGCGTGCAAGCGGAAACCAAATATCTCGCTTACGATGCTTTGTATAATTAATTTTCATAAATTTACAGCAAATTACAAATACAACTCACCTTCGGAGCTTTAAAGATCAAAGACGCAGGCAAGATTAAACTTCACAATCCAGATTCAAGAAACCACGAAGCCAGAAAAGTAAGAAAACTTTCCCAATATGAATATTCAAATACTGGATAAGCGTAAACCCAAGAACGCAACCTTGTCAACGAATGGTGACTGACTTCAAAACTTGCGATATAACCTGAGAGACCAGAAAAAATGGTAAGTATCTGTAATAGGGAATCTAAAGGGATGAAAAAAAATACCAAAAACGTAAAATTAGATGAGCATTTTGGAATTTTTCCCACACTTTTGGCGTTCTGCCGAGGTGTTGAGTGAAGTCATCCGATCTGCTTGGCAGCATAGCAGAGTGGTTTACGTGATGGGCGATACAGCGATACCGCCGATACCCATTCAGCCGCGGAGGAGGAGCTTTCGCTAGCGGAAGTGCATTGTACGTACATTGGTGCACAATGGACCATAAAACCGTGTCAAGGGCAGAGCCCATTTAAATCCGCTACATGTTGCATTCGAGTTGTCTAGAAAGTAAATAAAAATACTTTTATGAAAAAACGCTTAAAGCTATCACCGAAAAGAAATAAAATAAGCGACTTACACATGCCTTTATGCCTTGAAAACTTACAATTGCATGATTAAGTTATTACGTATGATAGCAGACAGAATTAAATTGACACTTGCAGAGTACCATACATACACAAGTTAACACAATAGGTAACAGCAATATAAAGCATACCTTACTTGTAAGTTGTATACAGTACGTTCATTTCTGTAATTATCTGGAAACGTCAAGCCTACCGTATGAAAAAAACTATTATGAAGGGAACACAGAATAATTACTTATTGGAAAATATTACAGCATGTAGCAGTATTACGGCTCGCAGTCGGATGTTTTCGAACGGGTTTTCCTAACAGTAAGCTAATGCTCATTTCCCCGTTTTCCAGAATTGGCAGAAGTCAATTAGCAGTTACCAAAACAGCGACAGACATCTGAAGCATCGGTGAAAAAATAACTGCTGCTCAACTACAAGACATGCGCATAACATAAACATAACGTAAACATGTATCTGAAGATCACAGCAAATCAAAAAAATAATCCAGTCCTTGACCTAAGTCCCAAATAGCTACGCCGGTGCCAAGCCGGTTAGCTAGAGTAATCCTTTCCTCTAGGGATCGTAAGGACGGAAAATGAACAACGTGCTGAGTATTTTCTTGCCTAAATTCGAAGCAAACAAAAAACTCATCTTGTTTCGTAACACTAAAATGACCGACAAACTATTTACCGGTATTTATACACATGTTCTCTACCAACAGCATCCCATTCCAACGTAGGTTGATATTTTTGTAAATGTTCCAAAAACCTAAAGATTACTAGCAAAGTCAGCAAAACTAAGCAAAATAACCAGAGATATACTCAGCATAAGCGACTTACGTTGTTCCCACAATGGCATTCGCTCCCGCTTTCGGCGTAAAATCGTAGCCATAATGGTTCAGTCCAAGTAATAATTTCTTGCGTTTGCTCTTCTCTTTATCAGTAGCTATACTCTCCATGCTATCGACCATCCACTGTAAAGGCGCGATAGGACCAGCACTGAAATACATCCACGGCTCTGTTTATAAATGTGCTTATAATAACGAGGAAAAAAGGTTTTATGGCAAAAAAGCCTACTTAGAGTAAGTCAAAGGATGATCGTAAGTCATCACGCTAAACAAAGCAATGGAATCCGCAAGGAACAAAAAGTCTTCGTTCTTAAGTCTTCCCGGAGTTCTGCAACATAAAAACAGAGGATGTTTGATAGGAGCAAATGTGTCCAAAATTCAAAATCAGCTGAGCACATCACAATCAATTTCGATTTCTATGCATAAATGCACAATCCTCGATTTACAAATTGCACCTACGAGATATACTCGCACGTATTTACCGTACACTGCATATGCCGGTACGGCTTATGACGAATAGTTTCTTCTAAACAGGATTATACAGAACACTGTTTATACGAGTATATACAACGCAAAAAAGAAATACCAACAACTTCCATATTATACTCTCCATAAGCTTGGACCAAAAATTAATTTACGATCACACCTTCGTTTGTCTTCTGTACAGGAAGAAGATGCAAACTGCCCAGTACCCACACAGCCACGCTATCATACATATGTTGAGATACTTACTTTTGTCCTCCAGAAGGCGGGACAACCAGGATTGACTGCAAACCGGCACTTTTCAGCTTATCGGCGACAATCTTTATCATGTTTCGCATTGCGCTGAATCAAAATTAGAATGATTTTCAAACATTCCCTACAAGTATTTATTCTCGGATTGATAATAAAACAACAAAAATTACAAAAATGACAAACAAATTGTTTGTTCGAGTCAGTATAGCCAATCGTTCACAATCACATCATTCAGGCATACGACATACCGACGATAAACGTCCTCGTTCACAGGCTTCCACATTTCCAAGACTGCGCCATCCAAATTATATTGCTATAACATCCAAGAACATCACATCTTGACCTAATCCATAATCTCCAGCAAAAGTTGTCCACACCTGTAACGTGGCAATCAGTACGGACGCAAACGTTTCAGCATTTTCCTCGTCAAACATCAAGGTCTGCAAGCTCCGTCCATCGAAACCCTCCAAGAGTACTCTCGGCACTATATAGGTGAAACAGATTAAACTTTACTAACCAAAGCGTATCGAAAACAAGTCTTTGACCTCCCTCACCAATTTTCAATTCTTCGTTTTTTTCCTTTAAACGTCCAATCCATCCTAAATTAAAAAAGCGTAACTCAGCCGTTGGCTTGTAAAGTAATAGCGATGTACACAAACGTTTGTTTTAAAACAGGTCTAAAATTTCTTGACAAGAAAGCCATAAAAGAACACCTTGGTCCACGTCATGCGTTCCACGCACTTCGAAAGGCACTTTCGCGGTTGATCCAGGCACGACTTGTAGCCATACCGGACAAATGTGCGTAAATTTCTTGGCATACTTGACGGCGCGATCGTAACCTTTGTTATTCCACTGTAATACCCAAACCGCAAATTACCTTAGCGCATGAACATAAATTAATTATTACATGCACTCAAACGCAGTGCAAAAATTACGAAATGGCAAACGCCATAGCAGCAAATTACCAAAATGTAAAACGAGATTCATTGCAACTGCACCACTTTCATATCATGAACCAATCATGATAGGTAAAAAAGTTATTTTCTACGTATTACAAAAAATCAAAGTCGAGATATACTCGCATAATTAACGCTAAACGAGCAGCGAAGCGATGAAACTTTGTAACATTCTGACATAACAACTGCAACTTTACTGTACAGTGTACACCAACTTCAGTACCGGCGTAACGTAACCGAGGACGAAATGCTTCACGCGTTTAGCAGATTCAGGATCTCCAAAGGTGGTGTTGTGATAATCGAGGATATCCAAAATATCCGGTTTGAGGCTGACCAGCTTCTTCTCCACCAAATCTTCTGGTAAAGAAGATGCATCAAACAGATCCGCATCCCAGGATGAGCTGGACTGCAAGATTGCACAAAAATGTACGGGAAATTATTTACTGAAAATAACACAAATATCTATCTCCTCTACTGTTAGCGTGATACAGTTAGTAACTGTACACACAACAAAAAAGCAGTTCATGTATCCTTTCAAAAATAATTACTGTGCTAGTTCATTAAAATCCCATCGAAATTTTGGAGCACCAAGTTGCATTCCCATATGTGACATAAAAAGTACGAATACGATAATATTGGCGCAGTAAAGTGAATGTACGACACTTCGTACTCGTTATATCCTCGTCAAAGCACGCTTCCAAATTCACAGCATGCATTGCAGCGTACAAAAGTACAGTAAGTTTATCGAATGCACCTTATAGCAAAATGATGAAGAGATCAGACACGCAAAGGAAATCCACAAAAGCTTCCGACTTGGAACATGATCAGGTATCCCAATAAGTCCACCGAGATAACCAACAACCATGTCGATATTATAAAAAAGCGCCATTACATTTAATAGCGCTTATTGCTTCAGAATGGGAAGATGCAAATGTAAATTCGCATTAAAACTTCAGCGAAAGACGAAATATGTAATCACAAATCCTGAAAACTGATAAATAGCATAAACCTACTGTTCTACCGTAAAATCGGAAATCTCAAATCCAAAACAATCACCGCAAAGTAAATATTCGTGTCCTGTCAAACGAAACACAACATTCAACAACCTACGTAAGGAGGCAGTCACGTAATTTCTTCAACCAATATCATACGAGTACTGGAGTACTCAGTACACTTTTAAAAGTTTTAGTTTTCATAAAAAAATTAGAGTTTTCAATTTTCCGAAAGTTTCGCAGCTATTTGGATAATTATTGAGTTGATTTGTATTATTGCTTATGGTTTGATATGGTAATGAGAAGGTTCTAAATGCACATCAGGACAATGACGATCCGTTTTGTGCAGCGTTTGTGGAATATCACTCATTTGCGAAGCGCCAAGAATCTTCTCCAGAAGAACCACTCGGCATGCTCTGTTTTAAGGATTCCGAACAGGTTTGTTTTTCGACATCGCACGCCGCCACAAGATTCTGCAGATTGGAGATGGTGCATACCATTAAATGGATATTATTCTAGGGAATTTTCGAGGACGAGTATACGGCAGAACGCGTCAACTACAACTGTGAACGGAGCAGATCGGCCGCAGTACACTCCGTAGGTGTGCATAATCACGCACTAACACCTTCCTACGAGTTGCGGTTTGATACGCTACTTGAAAATCCCCATTTCAGCGTCAAGCTTGCTACTAAGTCATGGAAACCCGAGGGCGAACTGGCACAGCTGGCGGCAAAGTCCAAATGCCCAGTATATTTGACGCACGGTCTTCTGGGCTACAAGGAGGAATTCGATCCCTTGGCGCAAGAAATCGCTAACCGCACTGGCCATGTCGTCACCGCATTAGATGCGCGCAACCACGGAGAAAGTCAGCATGCTGATCGGATTGATTACATTGCCTTGGCGGATGATTTAACCCACTATCTGCGGGAACAACGTGTCGATGAAGCGATTTTTGTTGGGCATAGTATGGGCGCTGGAGGATTGTTAGCGCTTACTTTCCGCAAGGTAAACTTCTATTACGCATTGATTTCATTTGAGGCACTTTCGGATACGTTGTTATTTGTTTCGTAATTCTAAATTCTGATAAAACGTTCATTTTCGGTTGTAATAGCTACAGTTTACATACTGTACATAATAATAGAATAATCCCTACTGGTACTTATTTACGAAATTCATGCATTTTGCTGTTTGCATGATTGCATCATTTCGAACACTTTGTTGTTTTTGTGTAATACATACTCATAATACCTTTAATCAGACAAAACCTCGGTTGTTATTTTTTGTTAATCTTGAGAGCTAGATAAGTCAAGTATTGTGTATTAGAAATTTAGTTCAGTTGTCTAACGGCGTTATTTTGTTTATTTCAGCCGGAAGTGATAAAGGGAATGTTTCTTATTGACGCGGCTGTAATTGATGTACCAAGGAAGCAGCAGTTAAGCGCATTCCTGCGCGGTCTTCAAATGTTGCAGTTCGATCCCACCAAAACGCTTGAGGAGAACCGCCGTATGGCCGCTGATATCTTGAAGTATTACGAAGTTGAGGTTAGTATGAAGGGACGTCCATCAGTACATCATCGTGAATTCAGTCTGGACATACCACTATAAAATCTGTTTTCAGACTTTCTTAATTGATCATCGTGTGCTGCCGAATATTGTCGAAAAGGACGGGATAACGCATTGGCGTGTAAATATTGACGTATTTGTGCGCGATGTCATGCATCTGACCCGGGCACCTCCGGAATTCGCTGATTTTCCGTACGCTTACAAGGGACCGCTGCACATTATGGTCAGCAATGCATCCGGTTACATCAGCCCCGTGGGCAAAGCCACAACGAAGGAGATTTTTCCGCAAGTGGAATATCAACATGTGGATGGTGCTGGACACTGGATACATATCGATCAGCCAGAACTGTTTTTGAAAAGCGTAATTGCGTTTATTAATAATGTTGATAAAGACTCTTGATGTTTTGAAGTTAAACACTTTTGAAGCAGCTCAGATATTATATTAAAGAATTCTGTGTAAAAATAAGTATTATAGTAAGTTCGGAGTTTTACTTTTGGGCCTGAAACGCTCAGCGCTGTGTACCTGGGTCCGGACAGATAGGTGATTGTTGTTGGTGCTTACCGTGTTTTCCGACCCGTGTAGGCAGATGTCTTCGCCATTTCAGAATTGAAATTAAATGTCTCTTTAAAAAATTTTGAATCCGGATAACCTCAGCTGAGGCATCGTTTGTGCGGAAATCAGATAAGTACTTGTACTGCAAGTCTGCAACCGAATCTTAAAATGCAACATGTTGTATGTCTTTTTCCCTCCCTTAAAAATTTCCTAAGATGATGCGGTTGTACTGTAAGTAAAACAAATACAGGCAGGTTAAAAAAAAAAGTTGGACTATTTGTGATACGAGGGACAGAAAGTATCAAAATTAGCTAGATAGTAGATAGGCTACCGTAGATAGTAGTAGTCGTAGATACAAGTGCAGGTCACTACAGACCGTACAGTACACAGTAATTAGCATCACCGAGATTTTTAGTGACAATTTCGTACCGTCAAAAGTACTTTTTTTCACTTTTTGTTTATTTGATAATATGTATATTAATTATTTCTATAAATTTAATTTAAGTTTGATAAAATAAAACTTACCCTTCGCTTAATACCTGCTCTGCAAGTTATGTCTCTTTGATCATCTTATAATACGTTCACCGCAAGTGGTAGGGCCATCGCATGCATTCAAAATTCATACTTACCTGGACCCGGAATGGCGCAGTTCAAGATTTGCCCATCCCCATCGGAGTGGTCCCATTGCACTTCCGGGATTATGAAGGTGGCCTCTTCGGTCAAAAAGATCGGGGTAGGGGGTCAGAATTTTTGATAGTTGGGGGACTGCGTTCGCGCTATCCCCCTCTAATTAAACAAAGAAAGGGGTGTACGGGAGGGTTGTACAACACTGTACAGGCAGACCAACGATGTCTGTCTACCAGTGAGCATTCAACGGTGCCTGCTGTACTGCGTGATGATGCCGTATCTGCACGTTACACGGTTACAAGATACCGACAATACAGACGAATAATAATGGAAGATTTATAATTATTTATTAATTGGACAACTCTGTGGTTGCTAACTTGCTACTTCTAAAAATTCTACTTCTTCTAATATACTTCTACTTGCTACTTCTTCTTCTTCTACAGTAATAATAATGATTGTTATTGAGAAGCGGATGTGATAACTGGCAGTAACAGTTTTAGTTAAATAGTGTAAACGGTCGTGGGCACCTTCTGTCGAAAGATAAGCATTAAGCACCTTTTACTCAGACAATCAAGAAAGCGGTCTCATTATTGATTTTAATTGTCTTTAGGGATTTTCACGTAAATCAGGTTATTTTTTAACAACAACAAACTGGATGGACGTCCAGCACAGACAACAATCATTTCCCATTTTAACCTCTCTACTAACAAAACCAGTAAAACAAAAGCGAGCATTACATGCATTCATCATCAAATCACCAAACGATTATCGTGAAATTTACGTGGACAGTTTTGCAGTTTCCCGTTGCACAATCTCTTCCATTTGTAAAATACCGAAATCTAAATTTTTCTTGCGGATGAAATATTTTCCATCACATTTGAATCGAAAAATCCAATCGGCATTCACGTAAATTTCCACAAAAAGATCCCAATGCTGCGCCAGTTCATCTGAAATGAACAATTAATCCTTTCATTAGCGGCAGCGTATGACACGTACTTAAATAAGTAAAGCTCGTAGTTCCATAGCTCATAGACAAACAGTCACAAAGTCAGCATCAAAAACTTATTAACTTTTGTTCAGAAACAAAAACGATCACAGAGACCAATACACCCTGTATATTCGCACCTGGCGTAAGAGCATTTCCGAGACTGCGCCTCATCGTATCCAAGATATCGCTTTCCTCAAACGTTATCTTCCTTTCCGAGCTGAATTTTCTGGTTAAGGAAAAGAATTACGCTGTTATTAAGATAATCCGCAACAGTGTAATAGTCATCCGCAATAGTGTAATATCAGAGCAATCAGAAAGGCAACCAGCTGCAGCACAAAATAATAGCCAAATGCACTAAAAAACTGCTCAATATTAGTACTTCCATAAAATAATGAATACAACTGATGGATTACTGTACTAAAAATATTCAACAATAGAACAATATAGTGAGTGACAATAAATAAGGTCATTAAAATCATCCGGTTAAATTTCCGCGTTGACGAAGTGTGTATATTATTAGATCTACATTCTTTAATACAACAAAGCAAAGCGCAAGCTGTCAGGGATATGGCATCCCTTGTATTAAGACTTTTACGTATGTATTAACTATTTGCAGATGCAATACATTTTACTAGTGAAAACCTTAATCTACTTCTATGGACAAAAAGCCCGCTATACACAAAGCAAATTACCCAGAAAGTATGCGCGCCATTGACACCATCCTTTCTAGCCGGCGCTTCCGGTTTTCCACAAGCGGATCTTTGACTACAGTATTCAATCGCTTTTTCATCTCGGCCTCTCTGACCCGCGCCTTGGTGGCCTCGTCCATGTAGCGGAAGCTAGGATGCTCGAAAATCTTCTCATCCACAGGTGTCTCAGAAACGCTCACTTTTGCAGTACCGGCGTTATCAGTCGGTTGCTTTGTATCCGGAGCGAACATTGGTTTATTTCGCTGAGCAATTATCTAACAACGAAGAAAGACAGCGGTGCACAACTGACAATGAATTACATAAAACTGGCAATAATGTTCGTGAATTTAATACCTGTTCGGTAAGCTTAAATGCTTGTTCAAATGTCCTCGGCTCCGTTGGTTTTGAAAAGTCCGGCAATTTAGCCGGTTCTGGCAACTGCACACTGTTCAGATCCCATCGAGGATCCCAGTTGGTCACTTTCACGCCATCCGGCAAGACAAAATGCAATCCCGCTAAGAAGCTTCTATGTTGCTGCTCTGCATAACTCATAAGGATTTCATGGAATCGTTTCTTTCTCCGCACTCTGGCAAAGGGATCCATCTTGACCGACACAAGCAGCTCTTCATTAGGCAGAACCGGCTTCGTATCATCGCGGACATACACCGCGTAGTGCTCTTTCACGCTCTTCCAGCGGGCATTTCCAGATAAATTATCGGGACACGATAACAGAGTGGATCTCGGCTCCAGTCGTACCACATACGCCTCCGGGTAAAAATGCATCAAGTGTCCAAGGGATGCATACGTTATCGGCCTGCTCATACCAAGCGCTAGATTAAATACCGCAAATGCAATAATCTTAATAACATTGTAACATACTCTTTTCTCCAGTTCAGCAGATCGTTGCGCAGTCTTTCAAAGCAACAGGACTGCGCCCGGTTCGCATAAGTACAAATGATGGTATCCGCTCGTTCGAAGAGTTCATCAAGAAGTTTGATTTTCGGTGGCAGTGGCGGCTCCTTACTTTCCGTTGCCGGTTTGGTATGCTCCGCTTGTGTTATGTATACCGGTGCATTAGTGCTGTAAACACATCGAATTTGCCTTTGTAATGTAGTCAACAAAATAAACATCCGATATATTTTACCTGGACGTTCTATAAACACATCGAACTGCTTTTTTAGATGTAACCAGTAACTAACAAAACCAAAATCCGACAAAATATAATTAAAAATTTTACCTGGACGTAGCAAATCGATACAACAGACCCTGTCGCTCCTCCTTAACCAATGCCAGTTTTTTCCTGGCTGCTCGCGTTGCCTCCAGTACTTCGTCAACTTTTCGCTTCATTCCCTGTTTCCCATCAGGCGTGATCCGGAGACGCACGGCTTCCGCGTCCAACATCCCGGAACCGTCCCTGCTTGCCGCTTCGTTGTGCACATCCGCTGCCGTTTTCACTGGCCGGCGAAAAAATCCTTTCTGTGGACTAAACAAACTGACCATCTTCCCTGGTGACAGCATGGATGTTGGCGAGAGAGACGCATCTTTTTTCGGTGTCTTTTGCGGTGTTCGACATACGCTGGTGGAGGGAAGAATATTCAAATCACTTTCAGCACGTAATTTTTGTTTAAACGGGGAATCCAACAGATTCGGACGCTCTTCCACAACAACAGCATCGTTTGACGGTAACTCCGAACGGATTTCATCTTTCGAGATTTTCTCCTGTTCTTCAGAAGCGCTTTCGGGTGTTAAACTTATTTCCCATGGTGTCGCAGCGTCTAAAACAGTTTCTTTGTCGATCAGCTTTTTTGCTGGGCTTGACAGCGGAGCAGTCAGCTGTTCTTTGGGTGTCGCTCCAAAATTAAGCTGTCGACGTGCACGAATATTCTGCGTAACTTCCGCGGTGCTGACATGATGTTTAACAGGACTGTAAAATGGAGATTTCTGTAGTTTCTCCGGTGTTTTAACCAGTTTATCGCAGCTGGCTTGAAATTCTTTCATGGCTGACGCACCAGCCTGCTGTCGCAGTTTTTGGAATTCAATCAGTGTCATCGTTTTCGATGGCTTGGACCTGGCTGGTGCCGACAAGGCATCTTTCGCACCAGAAATCGAAACACTGGTGGAAGCAGCCTGAAATATTACAATTCTCTCATTATTTCTCAGTAACTGGTTTCAGTTAGCAATTAGCCAAAAAATCGTGCGACTTAATAATTTCCATGTTAGCAATGCAAACAAGAAGTTAAAATCTCAAACAAGCACCTGTTTCGAGCGCGGCTGAGTTGTGATCACTGGCTTCGCAGATGCTGGTTTTTCTTTCGATCCCGTGGTTTTACGTGGCTGCCGTAGATCAACTGTTTTAGGCGTGCTAATCTCAGAGTGCTGCAGTACTTTGGAAGAGCCGAGTTTCTCAACGGCAGCATTTTTGGAACTTGTAGCGCTGGTTTTGCGCGACGTAACGAATGTCCGTAAGTTCCGCTGAGTCTCCATTCTAGAGCAACCAGAATGCAAGAATCCGAGATGAATAAGTAACAACAAAATTAACAGTGTCCACGGCGCAATGCAGTCGATCCGATCGATTTCGTCAAAAGTCCGACAGTACCTTTACGGCCGTCACAAACTAAATCAATCATGAACCAAAAGTTATCAAGCTGATTCCAACAAAACAACAACAAGCTATCAATTCGAAACTCAAAAACTCAGGAGAACATGCGAACTGCGAAGCATACGAGTGATACGACACTGCGAAAGCAGACCATAAACAATCCTCGGAAAGTCGAACAGATTGTGTTTACAGTTTACAGCAGTGATCGATTTGATGAAAATTTCAGCGGCGCTGTTCAAGGAATCAAACAAATGTGCATTAACAAATTCAGAACTTCCAAAAGTTGACGATGAGCTCTTTCTGAAAATTGCAATATTTTGAAACATCGGTCTCACGGAAATTTGGCGCTGAATTTGTTGGCATAAACCCAACAATGAGCGAGTTGCACTGGGCGCGGATGCGCACAACCATTGCACCGGAAATGCGAGCAAGTCGGAAGTGACTCGGAACTCGTGCATGCTCGTGCCACAGAGACTGGTAATACAGTCTCTGTGCTCGTGCTGTTGTCGTTTTTATTTTCATAATTCGAATTGTATCAATATACTGTAATTATTTCTTCTGGCTTCTTTATTTGATCCACTGCATTATATTTGGAGTTTTATTATTGAATCTTGTAATTTTTGTTGTCTGGATTTGAACGAAATTTCTTGTTACTGTATAGTTTTGAACTATTCCAGTAACCTTGAGAAAGCTTAACGATGTCGTTCGGATTAGACGAAACAGCTGCTTCCCACCTGAAGTATGTGCAAGAACTGGATGCGGACACGGCGGAGGAAATTTGCAAAGTTGCATTTCAGTTCTTGCAATCGGGAATACAAGCACGATTAATCGATAAAGCCGCGAAGCGTTTGGAATGGCCCACAGAAAAACTGCAGCAGTTATTGGAGGCTTTAATGGAGTTCTACCGGAGTGCTGCTCGAGTCGATGTGAGTTGCTAGTAGAAGAATAATATGCATAGACAGCATAGTTGAATAATTCATAACATGTTGAATTTTGGTTACGATCTCGGCTTACGCTAATTTTGGCTCCGTTGTTTATTTGATATGTACAGTACTTCAAATTGTTGTAAGCGATGCTTCGAAAGTTCTTCTTGCAAATATTGAAAATGAATTAAAGTGATAAGTATTTTGTACTTGCTAATCTTTGATAGTTGATAGGTCGTAAACTCGTAATTTCAGTCTTGGTTAATTTTTTTTCCTGGTTTTCATTTTATGAGAAATGTGCCTGCTAAACTCTTTAAAGCGTTGAATTGTGTTGATTGTTTTCAGGTGTCTAAAGAAGATTTGGAACTGGTTATTACACAGTCTCTGCGCTTGTCGACCGAATATGCAGCAATCTTGTCGGAATTCTACTCCACCATCCGTTCTGATCTGCGCAACATTCTGGCCAATTTATCCTTTAGCGAAGCGAGATATAAAGATATGGAATGGCGATTCGAAGTGGAAGTAGGTTATAAATATTTGCACAATTATTCGAGGCGCTTGTATAAGGAAGAAGGAGATTTCTCCTAGTTGAAAGAACAAAGTCAATTAAAGTGATTAAGAAACGCGTGATTTGACCGTT
Organism: Paramacrobiotus metropolitanus; assembly: GCF_019649055.1. Taxonomy (NCBI): domain Eukaryota; kingdom Metazoa; phylum Tardigrada; class Eutardigrada; order Parachela; family Macrobiotidae; genus Paramacrobiotus; species Paramacrobiotus metropolitanus. Next base: position 622,354 of record NW_026570286.1, on the reverse strand, counting down.
GCGTTCTCTCACAATAAATTCCATTCGGCATTCATGATTTAGATAATTTGCTGCCATCCGGCAATCGGCATTCATCATTTTTGCTGATTTTTACGTCGTAGATTGCCTCGCGCACCCTCCACAACCGCCTTCGTCCAGTTGTCTATTTGCAACTGCAACTTGAACAAGACGGAAATCAGACAACTTCCCACACTCTGCAAATGGACATTCCGACGCTGTTGCATGTGACAGAGGAGCTGGAACAGGCACTTCAAGATATTAAATCCAACCATGCCAAGAGAATTATGCGGCACATTAAATGATTGCACTATCAGCAATAGCATGTCTAGGGCGCTGGCGTTGATTGATGTTTAATTTTGATAATCTTCTGTGATTGCAGTTTTGGTTCCCAGAATTACTGTGCGAGCCGAGTTGAGTATATTAAAAGCTATCCAGATATATGCACGGTCAGTGCCATAAATTACACCTGTAACTGTTTGAAAATGGCCCTCTTGCTTTCATTTGTTTTGTAAACAAATAGACGGTATTAATGGATAATGTCTCTGTAAACAACATTTACTACTCTAGCCTAGCCATAATGTTTCAATTATGTAGCGGATTTGATATCACATTTTACATAAGCATGTGTACCGTATGCCAATCTGAGCAAGTCGTATTTAATGGGAAAAAATATATTCCAAGCAGGAATTAGCAAACCAATCCGAAATATCGATTCTATACAGTGTCATGCCTCTATTAAACCGCACAGTGTAATGAAACGGCTTATTCAGGCTAACCACAAAAAAGAAATACAAAATTATACAACAGTAACAATCTACCTTCGAGCACGGCCACAAATTATCCACGCAGCATTACTCGACGCATTTACAAATTACAAAATCGGTATCACAACGAGATCTATCCAAAATAATAACAACCACCATCATTCTGGTAAACTATAAACACAGATACAGACTCATCATACAGTAAATATCGAACATCCGAGATTGACCAAATTCTTTGGAAGTGGCATCGGATTCTTACGCATCATCGGTAAGGCTCGAGCCCATATCCGACAGCACCTCCACTTCCGATCCCGTACTGTCTGACATCATGTCATCGTCGCCACCGCCCGCTCCACCATCACCAACCGCTCCACCGTCACCACCTGCTCCCACAGCAGGAAAACGTCCACAGTAAGCCGCAAATGTCTCATTATGTCCGGTTAGGCGCTGCCATTTCTTTTCCAGCGCCTCGTAAGACTCGTCGCTCATAAACCAAGCGGTCTTCCCGTACGCGATCTCATCAAGCCCCTTCGACTCACTATTACAACAAAATAATTTGTGGTCATTCAAAATAAAAGAGCATTTTTAATTCACGGTAGAAAAAAAGGGGTTTTTTACTGTCTTGCTGTGTTCTTTACAAACCGTACCAGTACTCTATGTGCAGCATAATGCGTTAATCCTACAATTAATGTGCTAATTTATAATGTGCTAATCCTAAAATTACTGAATCCAGACCCGATGAAAGTCGAACCTGTTAAGTGAATTTCTGCTCAACCTACCGTTGCCATGTATTGAACTCGTGCGCGTACAACAAGCCTTGCACGAAGCACAGTTCCGTCGGGCAGCGGGAGATCAACTCGTTCTCGGGAATCTCCTCCTTGTGTCTGCGCGAAACATAAAACTTACGCTTTATTAGAACTAAATACCCCGATTAACGCAGGAAGATTATTCCTAAACTTGGTAACTACAAAATTTAACAAGTCTGGTTCGTGGCAAAACAATGTCCGAATGAAAGCTGTTGTGAATGACTTACTGGTCAGAATATCCGAAAAAGCGCACATTTACAGTGGGAATCCATTTGCCAACCGGAACAGTTTTACGAGTATGGCCTTGTCCGGGCGGAAAGATCGACTCCGGCAGAGCGGTACGATAATAGCATTCGATCTACGATGTAACAATCACCGAAACCATGCGAATCGAACACAACTTACTGTGAAATGTAAAAGAAAACACATGTGCATACCGTAGCTTCATGGTAAGCTCCCTTGGATAAAGAGACAACAGGAGCGCCTGTCAAAAGGAGGAAGTGAACGACCCACTCAAAAACCATATCATGGGTTAAGGAACGCATTTGTCTTTGGAGACCAACCTGGAACAAATCGGAACACTTTCACAGACTGATCTCCTTTGTACGGCTCGTCCAACATCCCTTGCGTTTCCTCGTCCACCTGCCACAGCCGCTCCTGACGACGCTTCTTCTCCTCCTTACTTAACGGGACAGTGTGACTAGCAGGAGTTCCAGGCTGTTTCTTTTTGTGTGAGGCTTTCGGTTGATGTCGCGTCGTCGGGGTGCGAGGAGCAGTCGGGACGGTTTTCTTCGTGGAAGAACGTTGGCGCAAGTGAGGTGCCATCTCGGCAATTACCGTTTACGTCGTTATCGAAAGATTCAAGAAGCTTAGCAAAACAAAGAATGGGTGAATTCCAGAGTTGCGAACTCTGTCAAATTCGCTTCAAATCCACGTGAATGAATTTGCACGTTTACCCGTGTATGAGGAGTGCAATGCTATGTTATTGTGCAGCAGTGGCGTTTTAAGCAATTTTATTGCTGATTTTACTGGCATTGCACCATTTGTGGACCCTCACGGTTGTCGAGCGACAACGCAACAGAAGCACGCGTGCGGTGGCCCATGCCACAGGCTGTTTTAACGTAAATCTTTGAAAATTCATAACTTTGTTCATTCCTCCATTAAATTTTTATGCATAGTCTTGAAAAATGCAGAATAATACACAGTATCAGGCAAAAGAAATGCTTTTTAATTTTTCTTTCAGGATTGTGCGCTGTTAGCCTGCGCGGCTAGCATAGCCGCCTATGGAGGATTTCCCATAGGCGGCTATGTTAACCGCAGGGGCTCATACTGCATTACCCTAAAGAAGAAACAGAAAACATTTATTTTGCCTAATACTGTGTATTATTCTGCATTTTTTAAGACTATACATAAAAATTTAATGCAGGAGTGAACAAAGTTATGAATTTTCAAAGATTTACGTTAAAACAGCCTGTGGCATGGGCCACCGCACGCGTGCTTCTGTTGCGTTGTCGCTCGACAACCGGAGGGTCCACAAATGGTGCAATGCCAGTAAAATCAGCAATAAAATTGCTTAAAACGCCACTGCTGCACAATAACATAGCATTGCACTCGTATGAGTTGCAAACTGTATTAAAGTACGACCAGCGACCAGCAGTCTGTGGCCCTGGTACGACTCTGTACGAGTACTCCACTCTTGCAAAGGAACCGAACCCCAGAGGGCGGTTGCCATGCGGTTGATTTTCTTTCCCGCTTCGATTCCGCTTTCCACCTAGTTACTAGTTATCCTTAATTTTACGAATGGTTTTTGTTTTAGAGCTTGGGTTATGGAGGACCAGAGGACCATGGCATCTATATTGCTTTCGAAGTTCTGCATTTTCATTTGCGTCCGCGGTCTGCGTGCCCATGAAAAACGCCAGAACTCCCAGAAGGTAGCGACTAGCGAGTAAACTGATTTCCCTATCCTGCGGTAAACATGGTGCAGGACTATGTTTTGGTCAGCGGAACGTTATCCGGCTTCCCCAGTACGAATACCATTTGGACGTTGTACATTAAATCACTGCGAATACTGAGTATCGTTTTAACAATTATATAAATACATATTTTACATATGCAAACGCAGTACGTAGTGACACTACGTACCATAGGCCGTAGTAGTATCGCATTCGTACCGGCAGTACCTTAAAAGCTCTCGACTTGGTCAAAATAATTTCATACGATTACGCTCGTGTGCATATACAATAGATACTGTGTTGTAGTATTACACTGGCTTAAACCGCGTCTTTTTACTGACGCAGTTTTACTGACAACATGTCAAAGTGAAGAGACAGCATTGTGTTACATCCTAAAAGCGCAGTTTTTTACTCACAATCAGTCGTGATTCAGTTTTTGTGCTAATACTCGTGCATATGTACTGTGGATATAATATTGCTGCAAAATAAGGACAGTTACTGGTAACAGTCGTGATGTGACAGAGTACTGCAAAGAGAGCTCATATTTAAATGTTATGTTAATATTGTATGTACTTTGTATTGGTATACGTATTAAGGAAATATTTTTTGTGTCATTTATTATGTTGATCTTTGCAATAATTCTGTCTTTACAGTATGGAAAGTGCGTACTACTTCCCTCTTTCCGGTGCGGTGCCGTCGTACCGAGATATCGATACTAGAAACATTTTGTGGTATAGTGTATAACAGTACAAGGCCGGAAGCACTTCCGGTGCGCCCGCTAAGACTGACTTTACGTCAGTTCGGCCGCGAGTATGTTGCTTCCATAATTATTAGAGAAGGAATTTCTGCTATCACTTCAAAGTTTGGTGACTGCTCGAAATTAACTCACAATTTCAAGCGTACGAGGAATGTCGAATGCAGTGTTGTTATTGGACCAAGATGTTGACGATTTGGCAACTGTATCCTTTGTGGACGAAGCGCTTATGGTAGCTATCCTGCGTTGCCGATTTCGGAAGAAGAAGATCTACGTAAGCTGGAAGTCATACTCCGTGTTATTGATTTTATTATTATCTGAGTACTGTAAAACGGATACAAAGCTATACGTTCCTAATAGCTTCGCAAAATGTACAAGCCTGTCGACCGCAGTGGGTGTCGTTGTAGACCGCAGTGGGCGAAATTCTGCTTTCCCTAAACCCTTTCGAGGCAATCCGTCAACCACTACCAAATGCCGTCGCGAATGTGGTAAACACTTACTTGTTAGGTGTTTCATGCAGCGTGTTTCAGCGCAATTATTGAATAAAAATATTTATATGCCATCTTTGTACTTCCATATATAATGACCTTACTGTCAGCTGATGTTAGGTTTTCGTTAGGTACTTCTACCTGTTATTGAATTAACCTGTTCTTTTCTGTTTGTGCACTGCAATATATATAGTTAAAACAGTCATACGTAATTTACTGATTGATCGTGGTCAGGAACCTGGCCGGCCAGCGCATTCGCCCAAACCAGCCGAATGGTCACTGCCGCATATCTCTGTCTCCGCTTCCCGCGTGTATCAAAACCTTCTGGAACGACATCATGCCCAGTGCTGCATATTCAGCGGAGAAAGCGGATCGGGAAAGACGGAAGCATCGAAACTGTTTTTATCTCATTTAATGCAGATCTCCAATGGTGATCATGAGCTGGAACAAAAAATCCTGATTATGAACCCCTTGCTAGAAGCCTTCGGCAACGCCCACACCAGCCTAAATCATAATTCTAGTCGGTTTGGAAAGTTCATTCAGCTAACCTTTGCCGACACTGGGAAAGGTGCATACTTGCAAAATAATTTATGAGCACCTTGATAATTTTGGGAAAACATTTTCAGCAAATGCACTGCAATATCTTCAGCACCAGTTAACGGCACTGTGCAATTTCAAGTTAAAATTATCCTTTATAGAGTACTCTGTACTATCAACCAGATCCTGGTACATCTGGAAAGTGTGCAAATTTTCTTTTAATAATTTTTATAGTAACCGGGGCGAAAATTTCTGAATATCTGCTGGAGAAATCTCGGATCACCCACCGGAACCCAGGAGAATCTAACTTTCACATTTTCCACACTATTATGAGTGATCTACCGGCTCAGTTGTTAAAGAAACTGAAACTCGATTCAGGCGCAACATACGAGTAGGTTGACTTTGATGTAGCAGGAAGGACTCTTTGCCGACATAAAAGTGATTACATTTCAAGGTTTTCCCATCATTTGTGGCAGATATCTAGATGACGTGCAAGCGAGACAGCGACCTCCAGTTAACGGGCATCTGCAAAACTATCGTGACCTTTGCGATGCGTTGTCGGTAGTTGGATTTAGCAAAGATGAGCAGTATCACATTTTTACCATTTTGGCAGCAATTCTTTGCCTGGGAAACGTAAAATTCACGGAAGATCCCGGCGGGAAAATTCCGTTTTGCACGGATACGGAAAGATTCGTCAAAAATGCCGCGGTTTGTGTGGTAGCCTAACTGCATATGCCGGTATTTGGGTTTCAGGGTGTCTTGCGCCTTACTAACTTACCTTAAAACAGCTGATCATAAAAAACTTATCAAAGTGCAAACGTTATCGTAGCTCATCGCTTGTGGATCTTAGAACTTGAAAATAAATCTAAACCATTTGTTTGAAATCAAACGATAAGAAACAGCAGATACATCATTAAAATGCAGTTGCTTATACTTTGTCAGTATCACCCAGCTGATTTGCAGGTGTTTTTGCTGCGCTATCTGAGCTAATTATGGCTAACTGCTTATGCAAATTTATGCTTGCAGTACTTCTATGCTCATATAATGTTGTTTACAGAGTCTATTGGAAACTGAAAGGCAGAATCTTAGAAATCAACTCCAAAATTTGGAAATCTACTCGCGGGGTGAAGTAATCTGCCGACCATATAGCAAAAGCGAGGCTGAAGGTAGCAGTACCGGACTTGTTTTTCAGCAGTAACGATATATACCCGTATCCCAAGTTCGATGCAATGGGAAGAATTGATTTCACAATCAGTGTACACGTACTTTTTAATCACTGTACATGTACTTTTTTAATTTAGACTGCCGCGATTCCATCTCCAAGGCATTATACAATCGTCTATTTCGATGGATAATTCATCGTATTAACGAGATGTTACTCCCAAAAACACCGGCCGAAAAATCGGAAAAGATACCGAGTGTGCTCTTAAATGTCGGAATACTGGATGTATTTGGATTTGAAAACCTGCGCACTAATTCTTTCGAGCAGCTGTGCATCAATCTAGCCAATGAACAATTGCAGCATTTCTTCAATTTGGTACGGGAATCATGAATCAAAAGACAGAATTTAGAGCACAATTATATTGTACAAATTTTGCTTTTTATAAACTACACGTAGGTATTTACATTAATACGTAATACATACAGCCGTACTTGCACACGTGCACTGTTGTGCTAAAAACCAGCTAATAAAGCCAAGTATACACAATTTTTGTGCGGATGTTTCGATGAACAATTCTGTGCACATTTCGTGCGACGATAATTTATAATAAAGCTGTGATTTTTAGAAAGTGTTCCAGCAAGAGCAGAACGAATACGAAAGCGAGGGCCTGGGAGTAGATAAGGTCACTTATCGAGACAACATAGACTTACTGGTATGTATGTAGTAATACACACTCGAAACTCATAGTGACAATTACAGAAAACGTTTTAATACGCTAATTGTTATTTGTTAGTACACTATATTCGTTGCGTTCTGCGTGCCTAATTGTTCATTCTGCACAGCATATGTTCCTTGATCGACCGATCGGTATCCTCTCCTTGATGGACGAAGAATGCCACTTCCCTCAGGGTTCTGACGCTTCGTTGGTTATCAAGTTTCAACATCATTTCGCCTCGCATGCATCCCGCTTCCGCTCCACATTTCGCCCGGCTCCTGGCCAAGCGCCGGTTCTGCCGACCTTTACCATTTGCCACTATGCTGGAGATGTGCTCTACAACGCCAAAGGCTTTCTGGAAAAGAATCGCGATAGCCTACCCGAGCGACTGTGTGTGCTACTGCAGAGCAGTCCACACGCGATAGTCAGCACACTCTTTCAGGCTAAAGTATCGCGTACAGGCTCACTGGTGTTCGGACAAAAACTGGAGCCGGCACCCGTGCCGGCTGGGACAAAAAAAGCGGAACACGGGGCGGGATTTGGACGGAGTACAAGAAAAAAGCTGACACTTGCTTACCAGTTCAAAGTACGAGTATTACGCATATTGTTATTATAATGTCATATATATGACAAAATACCGTAATTGTTTGCGGTAACGGTACTGCAGTATATACGGATGCGTAGACGGTACCGTACCGCATAAAAAAGTAGAAACAGACATTATGGGGCGTGCCTATTTAATTATAAGTTAGATGACACATCCCTTCTTTCCATTTGAACCGAAAAATATTAAACCTGGCTCGCTTTAACTGATTTTACAGGCATCACTAACGGCACTGCTAGATGAACTACATCAAAGTGAAACATATTTTGTCCGATGCATCAAGCCAAACATCGAACAGATTCCCAACAAATTTGACAGCTCCCACGTTTTAACGCAAGTAAGTCGGTTTAATGTGTCATTGTCATAAACAACAAATTCCCAAATGCCCACATTCAATATAATTTTATCATCATTATCTGGTACTTTTCGTTGCTTATAAATTTAGTTGCAAGATTGGGTAGCTGCAGTAAAATTGTCTGGCTTTGGTAGCTGCGCCATGCCGGTGTTTTGGAAGCGGTATGGATTCGCCGTCAGGGCTTCTCGTACAGGCCCACATTCTCTGAATTCATGGCACGCTTCCGAGGTCTTTTTAACCAAAGCTTTGACAGGCCGATGACGTTGATTGAAAAGATCTTGGAACCCTACGGCTGTCAATCATGGCACCTGGGTAAAACCAAGGTCTTCGTCAAATATTGTGTTGCCGATGACCTTGCCAGTCGGCTGCGATTGCGTGAAACAGCGGCCAAAAAGATACAGCGATGTGTGTAAACCGGTCACTTCCTTTCCAAAAAGCTTTGACCGGTGGCGTAAATGTTTTTGATTTTATATTACAGTACATTGCAGGGTTTCGAAACTGCATGTGGAGAAAACGAATACAGCAGGAAGCGGCCGAGCGCATAAATCTTGCCGCTGGCTCCAGTGGGACGTTTTCCGGTGCGCATAGCGAAGCATCCACGTATCATTCTGAGCACTCACAATCAGCTGACCACATCGATGGTTATTCCCTGGCGGATGCGCAACAGGTGTCCCAGTGGTTTAAGGATTGTGTCTATGAGCAGCTTGCATCCGGTGTTGCACAGGCAAAGAAGAAAACGCAAACCGGAAGACTGCACAAAACGGATTGGTTTTTCACAAACTTAAACCGCCGGTACGATACGATTCATGTATAAAGCCTGTACCTTACGTTTAAGGCAATTATTACACTGACGATACTGAAAAAATTATTACATTGATCAAAGAAATCGCAATATTGCCCAAAACAGACGAACATGTCTTTTTGCTTACAAAGTTAGCTAACAAAGTCTTTTTGTTAGAGTTTTGATTTACGTGTAGTTTTGATTTTTGATTTACGAGTTTTGATTTACGTTTAAAGCAGACAATGAAAATACACAATCAGATGCAGTTCACACATACATGAAACACATCATGCGTACGATAGTAGTGACCCAGACCTGGGCAGTTAATTTTAACTATTTAACTTAACGCGAGTTATTTTCGAGTTATTGAGTTATAACTTAACTCTTTAGCGTAACTCGCTCAGAAGAAAACTTAACTCTAACTTAACTCTCGTAAAAATAGTATATATTGTCTATGGTAGCGTAACTCGCGGTGTAACTCGAAACTCGGTTTTCCTGCATAAATAACTTAACTCTTAGCGCAACTCGCACGCTCCCTGTAACTCTTAACTCTAACTGTGGGTCGATTTTCCATAACTGCCCAGGTCTGTACGATACTCATCTTGAAGTGCCACCATGTTTGCTAAACACGATATAATTATTACGAGATAATGCTGTTATGTTGTATAACAATTAATTCGAATCCTGATTGCAGGGATGCCGAAGCTTTGCTCCGAAATCGCACGGTGGGATGCTTCCTGGTGCGATCAAACCAGAGTGACTTTAATGTTCTTGTTCTTTCGTTCAAGTATGTCAGTAGCGGTATTTTATCAGGTTGCATGATTAGGCTTCATTAAGATACATATACGTCGCGTTACGGCTGTACGCATAAGAATCATAAAATTGTTTATGCGATTGCAGTTATATTTTAAATAAGGACGACACTTTGGATAGCTTAAAACTACCGCAAACACTGTTCTAAAGTGTGATTATGTGGTACTTTGTAATTGTAATTCTGCCGCAGAATTACAACGTATGCTGTTTTGTGTTTTCATATAAGTACTTCGATATCATGTTGTACAGAGTTTATCAGCATAGGTATCGTTTATCAGCATCGTAGCATTCTGCACTGTCTGGTGTTTTTCTAGAATTACTTCAGTGGGTATGGAAACTAAAAATTTGACATTTTAGAGCTCCGGAACGATGCCGACATTATTTGATTGATTTTCTTCCCAACGATAAAATGATGGTGCGAGGGGAAAGTATAGCGCATAGCAATTTAGCGGAGTTGCTGGTTTATTACCAATCGCATTCTCTGTCAAATTACACCGGCTATTTGACGGAAGCATACTCTTTCCGGAACCCAGCTAAAGTAGACGAAGGCCGCCACGGCACACCGAAAAAGGTGAACCGGTACTGCATGATGTGCAGTGCTTGTTTAACTCATTGCACTTGTTGATTGTTGAGTTATTTACCGCACAATGATCAAACCCCCAAATCATCCTTCGAATATTTTTAGAAACTGCAGCCAGCAGAATACGATCAACTACCACCTCAAAAGAAGTTTTCGCGTTCACGCAAATCCGGCAAATGCGGCGACAGACGGTAGAGCATGACCAATAATATTTCAATTCCGTGATTGATTCTGCATCGGATTTCAGCTACTGTCGGCGGATGTACACAAAACTATTTTTTTCGTTTTGTATACTTTCTGAAATTTGTATTAAAGTAAGCAGACCACTATTTGTTTAAGTTATGCGTTGTGCTTAACATAAGGTGTTTCTACGAGAATACAATCCAACTTAAAAAATGCGTGCACGCAGATAAAGCACTTCGAGCCAAAAGTTTTGTGGACGGTTTTATATAGATTTTTGTGTATCCAGATTTTAACGAATCAACCGAGATTTATAGAGATCTTTACCGGATTAACTATTAATGTACTGCACAATACTATAACACTCGCAACAGGTAAAGCAAGTCATCTTGAATAGAAGCTTTACATTTTTCACGCAGACAAATTTGTACGCCAATTTGACAAATTTAAGCAGGCATGTGGCATTTACGTTAAATGTAAATACGAGTAAATAATGCAGTTCAACGCTCCATTAAAACGCACAACAATTCAGAGATTATATTTCGAAGATTCCAAAACATCTGGACTAGAGTAACGACAAACATAACTCGGTTCAACAATTGAATTAAGAGAAGAAAATTATAACTGTCCGCTAGCCTCCAAACTGTTGTTACGTGAGACCCAGTTCCGCAGTAATGCTGATGAATAGCACGTATACGACACACGCTGGTCCAGCGTCCACTCGTCCCCACCGGGCTTCGGATGCTTGCGCCGACGCAGCAGATGAGCAAGTGGAAAAAACCTTATTTCAAAATATAAATGAGTGCGATTTTTTTCGCGCATGAAGCAATTGCGGCAGTTTTTAAGGGAGATGACCAGCAGCGACGAGCTGGTAATATCAATGTGGCTCGCTACGAAGTCCCGCGGTTCGGACTGCTGAACATGCATGTCAATCAGCAGACCTTTTACATGACGCCTGCTGATAGCTTGTTCCAACAAAACCTGAACGACATCCGAAGTTTTCTTGTTTACTGGCATGTGCGCTGTAATATTGACCAAATCCAGTGTCACACAAACCGACTGCAGAGGTTCAGTGATCAGTTGATTCCAAAGCGAACACACTCTGCAAAACGAAAAAGATAAATAAAAGCATTCACAAAATACCTTCCAAGTTCCACATAAATAATATCGATATTCAGCTGCATTATTAAGTAACTAAGCACTTCACAACTGCATAAACCATTTCTGCCATGCTAATTTATTTATTCAATAAGGCATCATGCATTAACTTGCACAACCAGAAAAATTAATCCTGATAATAATTACGAACATCCAAAAATTTTTATGACTAACTAGAAAGTAGAAACCATGAGAGTCAAAAAATTTAAACCGTACATACGTTTACCTGGGCTTGCAGATTATGTGTAATTCTATGTGCATTACTAATCATTCGAATGCAAAAACATCAAAATTTCTTGGCCGAGATACGGAGACAGCGATAAACACCAGAAGCATCATGCTGAGCAAGGCAACTTCGAAAATTTTTTGTTCTCACCCTTTTGCTTTGATTTGTGAATGGATGTCTAGGTAGCCCAGGGTTTCCGAAAGGATTTCCCATAACAGACAACTGATTTCCAAATCTTCCTGCACAACCTCACAATCAGCGCTATCGTTCAATCCTAAAAAACAAAAATGCCATCTGCTGTGCTTGTCGGGCCGAGAACGAAGCGCACTATAGTATGCAATAACCGTGTTCGTAGCAGGCCATTTTAAAACAATTTATGATTTACCGTACTATTATCTATCCCGAAAATTCGGCAACCATTGTTTGTAAGTAATTATCGCCCCAGAGCTGTATAATTTGGCAATGCAAATTACAGCGCAGTGTCCCATTCACTTACCACAGCGACTCACATCAGCTAGGAGCGCTTCCATTGCGCGAGCTCGTGGCTAGAATACCAACAATTCAGTCCATTTCCGTGCTTCTCATACCCTACTGGGAACATACACGCTTTTTTAATAAGCAGACTCGTTTGCAAACATTTATTCTACGAATTTATATCTGGATGTTCCGCTTTCAGGTGAAACACCAAATCTATACAGTGTAACCATAGAAAATCAGAGTAAGAAGTCGAAAGGTGTGCAGAATAACATTACGAGTACGCTAATAATGGTACCACGTGCAGATACTCACATATTACGGCGTCTGGTGGGATTAAAACGGTTTTGCGCAACATATCTCGCAGGCTAAGATCCAAAGCAACGATATTTCGAAAACCCAAACAACGTACTTAGTCGAATTATCCTGTTAAAAAAAGCAAGGCAATTAAAGAAAAATTTCAAACAAAACTGAGAGCCAGTGGCCAAAGAGTCCAGGTGTACCCTAATCTGGCTGCTCATCTGTCTCAATGCACGGCCGCCTCGGACGAATATTTCTGTACGAGTAGATAAAGATAAGTACCCTTAAGCACCGGAAGTAAACGATTTGGTTGGCTTTAAATGGAAAAACTCATTCGGGCTTCGGAACGCTTCCTACGGAAGCCTTACGCAGGCGCGTGGATTGATTAAGAATAAATGCGAAAAAAACCAAAATATTCAGCCGCGCAAGAGAATTTCGGTGTGCGTAATGAAAATTTGAATGTCGTTGATGCTAGTCAAATCGGAACAATGCGTTATCTGCGACTCTGCGTACGAGCTGTCTAGTTCTAACGCGGAATTTCCATAATTTGGGAATGTCTGAACTATTCTGATGTACAGCAATACGTTTTCTTGACCTGCATTCCTTTTCATTTCATATTCTCCCTGCTCAGCCTGGACACTGCATTCTCGTCCTGGGAAACGAGCAATTAAGTGTTCTAGTTCAATGATTTTTTTCTGAGCTCCGATACATAGAATGGAGAATGAGGGGAGTCATCCACTGGTACACTATTGTATAAACATCTATATTACAATAGGAATGCAAGCCTGCTGCCCTACGATTGGGTGATTGCTGTTGGAATACCGACAGTCTATACTTGAGTATAGTTCAGCTTTACGATACATGCACACTGTACATTGTACATGTATCGCAAAGATACATGTACAGTGTACTCTGTCGGATTCCCATTCGAAGAGATGCTGTACATTGTACAGCATCTCTTCGAATGGGAATCCGACAGAGAATCTTAAGCACCGGAATTAAACGATTTGGTTGGCTTTAAATGGAAAAGTAAGTAAATCACCGCAGTACGTTTTACAGTATTATTGTTCCCAAGTTCACATTTTTTGATTTCTTTAAGGATTTGTGCTTAATAACAAAATGGCAGAAAATATTTTTAAACATGAAAAAAGCGGGATACCAATCACCCATTAAAACCGTACAAAGTCAAAATGGCAAAGGAAAGCAATAATATTATAAAACATTAGAGTGGAAACTAACGATAAGTATACCGGTTCCAACAGTGAATTTACAGCAAATTGGCATTAAACTTGTAAGACCAATAATTTTGTAAACAGAAAAGCGCAATGCATAAAAATTTATAGTTACAACCATTTAAAAATGTGTATGTAAACATACAGACACAACCTGACCTTCTTCGCCGTTCTTGTGTACAATATAGAACGGTATACTTGTACAGATACCTATGTGTTATACGTAGTGAAGACTGAAGGGTACGTAAATAGATTTCTAAACAGAAACTACTAAATATTTACCGTACATCTATATTCCATTCACCTCGCTACAAACTGAAACAGGCAGCGTTAATAGAAGTTGTTAAACGTTTATAAATTACAAAGGCAAAAATAAACGGCGCATCACTGCAGATATCTGGCGAAGAAATGACTTCGTTAGGCAAAATCTGTTGTGCCTCGGCACATAACACCGCCGCATTTGCCAAGCGCAGCGATTTTTTCCGCTGTACAAATATTTAAATGTATACAATACAATTTTGCTCATTGGTGACAAAAATGGACTGAAATTAAGAACTGGAGCTCCATGACTATTTCGATATACATATATCTTAAAATACGATTTAAAAGTATCAGTGTGGTTGTAAAAAGCGGACAAGAATCAAATTTAGTAAAAAATGAACTTTATACTACCACACGAATTTGCAACGGCAGTGACATTCTTATGCTTTTCGCGGACTATCACAGCAGAAACTGCAGATAATGCTGAAATTTTTATTGATACAGACTTTTCTCGCGCTTCTAACAGGCGTGTCGTTCCGTTCTCCATGGAGGCTGTGTATACACCAAAGTTTGCAATGGATATCGAAACGTCCGATCCCGATTACCGGTCCATTTCGAAGTCGGATTTGTCATATCATATTGTACACCCCGATCGTGCGCAATTGTCTGTGGATGATGTAAATCAGTTGCGCTCAGAAGGAAAGATCGTTTTAGCTTACCTGTCCGTCGGTGAAGCCGAAGTATGGCTGGACTATTGGCGGGAAGACTGGATTCCCGGCGTCATACCCTTATTTCTGGAGCGCGTTAACGACAGGTTTCGCGACCGGTAATCTCACTTGACATTTCGGTTCAAGCTTAAGAATTAAGAAGCTTGTCTGAAATGAAAATAATTATGTTTTTTAGATACAAAATCAGATTTTGGATGGAAGAATGGCAAGAAATTCTATTAAACTACATGGAAAATCACATTCTGCGGAAAGGTTATTCCGGTCTGTATCTGGACGCTGTGGACGTGTATACACATTTTCTTGCTGAAGGCAACCGACCTGCCGCGGCCGACGATATGATCCAGCTGGTCGGCCGCATCCGACGCTGGGGCCAGTCGCTCAACAGCGATCTGCTGGTGTTTGTGAACAATGCGGTGGAACTGTATGGTAACGCGGATTATGTCTCAATGGTTGATGGTCTGGTCGCACAGGATACGTGGTACAGAGACAATATCCCCTTGCGAAATGTCGACGCCGAACACACAGACACCGTGGTGAGGTTCTTGCGGTCAGCCAGAAACGATGGCAAGCCAGTTTTGGCGGTGGATTATCCCACAGAGACCGAAAAGATTTGCGATTTCTATGTGAAATGTTCGACGGAAGCGTTTCGTTGTGCTGTGTTTGCAAAAGGCTTTCCGGGTGCGGTTATCACACCATTAACCTGTTGACCTTTTCCTTTACAGAACCAGCGATTTTGTGTGCCGTAGTATCGTACAAAAGTTTCGTTTTTATGCTTCTAAAGGAGCTTTTAAATTTCGATGGAACAGCGTCATGTACACTGACCAAGCGTTCAAAGCAGCACCCGAAATAAAAGATGCACGGGATCAGTTTCGTATTTTGCTCTACAGAGCACAGTATATACTGCACACACCAATCTTTGCAAATATGGATACGACCTACGCTAAAAGTTCATTCTAAGGCAGTTGTTAGTAATTGCAGATTACACTGGTGGCTTCGAATTCCTAGGGCACGAGTAGGGATTATGTATACTTCGACGTTTAATGCACTATTCAGTAAAATGCAGCACGTCATGTCAATAGAATTAATACAGTACTCGTAGTTATGCTAACTCGTAAGTTATTTTAATTAAGACTTTCTTACTACAAGTATCTTTGTAGTTTGTACCACAAAATGACTTAGCGACTTGATAGTGATGGTTCGAAGGAGCAGCTAATCCGATACTGGGAATACAGTAATAAGGTATCTGCTTACAATACTCCAAGTTTTTATTGCCCCGATGTCCGTTGCTGGTGCCACGGCGGACGATCAACCGCGCCGTTCCACTGACGTAGGATCGATCAGTTCCGTAACCTCGAAGCCTCTTCGCGCCCCTCCTTTGCTGATTCCGGCTCAGTCGCGGGCGGTGCACTTGCCAAAAGGTTTCAGGCGTCTGCTGGATGATTTTTCCCGTGAAGTACTAAGGCAGCGTCCTTGTAATATTTACCAGTTTGGAGCGGATTATTTCGCATGTTTACTGTGCAGACGCAAACAAGGTACTATCCATCGGTGCTGTAAACAAACTAAAATCTCCGTTCTCCAAGCGTAAACCACTAATCAAGGGGTGACCTTTGACCAAAAAGGTTTTTCAGAAGTGTATTTTGATTGGTACAAATCAAAAACGCATCGCGCACTATTTTGTGTATTCCTAGTAAGCTGTTCCCTGCCTCCCTTAAGTTTCAGGGAGCAAATTATATGAATTTACTCCACCGGGAGTTGATAAGATAAATTGTTTCCTGTCATCAGACCGCCTACGACCGATCACCGATGTACCTACATCTATGCATATTTAACGCATCGTGAAGTTTGCTTTTTGTTTTGCGTAATACGCTGTAGTTTTGAATACGAGTAGTTTTGAATAAAGACATATGACGATTTTGTTGTCCTCGTAAGCACTGAACATAAGTAATTATGTAAAGCAATACGCAGTAGAGTGTAGTAGATTTTACGATAAGTCGATAATACAGTACAGTACAGCAGTAGAGAGGATTACCATTTTATCGATCTACAATAATAACAATTATTTATGTTTTGATCCTTGTTATAAAGGTTTATCCATATTTTACGAGCCCAATATCTCATACATTCGTGCTCAGCTGACAGAAGGAAATCGCATTGTCGTACCAACAATCGATCAGAATCTGAAGGGTACTCAGACTTCCGGAAGTTATCATTATTTCGTACCGGATTCAGACTTGGAAGATATGGAGAAATCAGGTAAGCGTTCTGCTGATCTTACATCAGCAGTACGCATTTATTGCTCAGCTTGGATAAGTTACATACAAGATCACCTTTAATTAAACTTCGAAACAGTATCATTTTTCTTTCCTGTGGGAAGCAAATTGTAAAGAATATCTGTACTGTTTCAGATTACGGATTCGGTTTGCGAGTATCGGAAGATCTACGAGATGCGCCGATACCGGTGCCGTCTGGACCTTTGCCGGTCCTGTAAACGGTTTACGATCTACTGGTCAGCACTAATGATGTACGAATAATATCCAATCGCAAACTCCAGTGTTCTCTACTGTAGGTAACCTGCATTCATTAACAATGTATCAGTACACAAAACACAACATATTATTGTACATAACCTCTTTTAATTGTCTAGGCTAAACCGAATGGACAGAATCTAAAGGCTGCAGTATAAAAATTATAGAAAATCAACAACAAACTGTAAAACATAACAAACAATAGAGACGAAACTTGCACAGAGAAAGTATTGGCTCGATTGCACAAATCCCGCACACAGTAACATATTTCACCACTCGTAGTTTTTTGACAGCCGGACCGGTAATAACTGTGATGGTTGTTACCCGGCAGACTGCATCCGCG
Organism: Paramacrobiotus metropolitanus; assembly: GCF_019649055.1. Lineage (NCBI taxonomy): Eukaryota > Metazoa > Tardigrada > Eutardigrada > Parachela > Macrobiotidae > Paramacrobiotus > Paramacrobiotus metropolitanus. The sequence goes on along the minus strand of NW_026570286.1, from coordinate 604,616 downwards.
GATTATCTTCCCTAAAACAAAAGAAATATTTTGTTACAAAACGCAATTTAAATTATCTGCAGCAATCTCAACATTTTCGGCATTCAGCGGATGCCGACACATTCTGCACTTCTAACTAAGAACTAATCAGATTAGGGGAAATTTGAAAGTTTTTGTTTTCTGTTGGCTTGCCTGTCATTAATAAACCCACTACAGTAACAAGGTTGCAACGCACCTGTCAACAATGTTTGTTTTATACACGATTCTACTACGCCCGCCGTGGCGATGCACTCCACTTGGCGATTATCCAATGTTTCCGGTTCATCGCCAAAGTAACACTGAATGGATTTTCCTCTTTTAAACAGCTCCATCGTTAACAATTTGGCAGTCTGCAAAACTTGTACTAATACCAATGCAAGCTTATGGGAAGTTAAGGCACCTGGTCAATCCTTTACGATCAGGTTTAATTATTCGCCGAAACCTAGTTTACGTTTCTTCTTCTCCTTCTCCTCAATTTACGTTTATTCGCCGAAACTTAATTTACGTTTACGTTTCATTTACAGTATAACCAAACCAGCCGAACCGCCCCGATAAGCATCCTTACTTCGTAGGGAGCATTAGTCTTTCGTTCCCTTTGATCCTGCGCTATCAATTCCGTGGTCAAGACGTGAGCCATTCGCTGGTACTCCGTCGCAGGGTAGCGATAATCCTCCGGGTAAAAATTCATGTACTCCTTTAGTCGCAATGTGGATCTCCCAAAGAGCTCGTTCAGTTTATCCTCGCGTGCTTTAACCATGTCCACTACATCCACCGGCACAATCGCGCTCACTTCGGTGTGCTTTGAGTACCGGTCACCGATATCTATTCAAAAAGAGTGGAACAGTTTATTTGAGTTGTTATCATACGGATAGGTGCCAAGAATTACGACAAAGGTCACCAGTGTCTCCATATTTACGAGTATAATACATACGTACACTACCTAGTTCTGCTAATTTCTTATGATTATTGCGGTCCACTACCGCACCGTGCAGGCACATAAACAAGTTATATTTATATTTGCGTAACATCGTGCGTAGCGCTTACCGCTTGGCATCACCGGGACAAAATGACTGGGATTCTCTTTGAATATCCTGTCCTGTGAGATCGGCGGTGGAAGACTTCTGGTCACAATAGCCGCCCCTTGTGTTACTTGTCCACGGTTGACGTCCTCTTCCGGTTGTAGACTGCCGGCTCTGCCCTGCGCCGATCGCCATCCCACAGGCACTTTGGATACTGCAAATGAAGATAGGATATTACGTACCACTGCTTTCATAAAACTCAATGTTAATTCACAAACACCTTAATACTGCTTCGAGTGACCACAGTATGTTTGTAATGGCGCATCTGTATCTGTTTCATGTAATCTCAAGTAGTACTGCTGAATCACAAAGAAGGCATGGATGCTACACTATTTTGAGAGATTTTAAATAGCGCATATAATTATTCAGTCGCCGACAGTGGAACGATCATTTATTCATCAGTACAAATTGATCAAATGCGTCTTACCAGGTGATTCTTACATTCAGCTGAATGGTCCCCCATTTCCGTTGCTGTTCTCCGCCGGAAACCGATGGCCGGACGTTTGCAGAGAATGGGACGTGTCGATCCGGTAGGCGCGTCGGTCGCCAGTGCACCACGTCCGCGACCGTCGGCATTGAACACTAAGACGCGATTCGTGTCCGGCATCTTGGGCTCACCAGTATCCCATGGCCTATATCAATGCACTTATGTAATACACATAAACAGTTTGCTGATTATTACATTAATAAAGCATAAACATTCATAACAGAGACAAATATGCGCATATGAACAGCTGCAGCGACCACTAGCCGCAAGCTTTTACTAACAACTCCCAGCTTACGTATCCTCTTTTACAAATGGACGATTGAACTGCCAGCGAAATTCACCAACATCTTGAGAATATTTTCCGTTAACGAAAAAGCTTGAGATTTTCTGCTTTGCGGCCAATTTAGCCAGGAATGCCTATTCGGATATAAAATTAATATCAATGCACAATGTATTCTACCATCAAATTCTACCAACAAAATATTAAGCACGCAGATCTGCATGTACTAGTAAACAAAAGAAATTTAGCAAGGTTTATGATTAAACGGTAAGTTCTGTATTAAAACACTAATTGTTAAGCTGAGTAAGCGAAAAATTACGAAAACTACATCGTAAACGTACGGTGTCTTTTGCGGTCCACAATGCCCCGAAATCCGCTTGTTCATCCAGATCTTTGCACACTTTGCTAGCCTCGTTCCATGTAAACGCTTTTTTGGTTAACAAATAACACCCCCCCAACATATTATCCCATGGCTGACTGAATTTACACCTGGTGTTGTCTTCCACTGCTGGTGCATCTGATTCACAATTAAAACAGTATTTCTGTGATGCCATAAAAAAACAGCACTCGAAGCAATTGATTGTTACCCATATAAGTCACAGCTTTCCTCCTGGGTGACCTTCGGCGTGCACGAGCTTTAAAGGCAGCTCCGGAATGATCAATGCTTTGAAAGAACAGAAGTAAACCTACAATTGGATGAAAAATTCATCATATGTTCAGATTTATGATTCAACGAGCAGAAGACAGATAATCCAGGCCTTTGATATCCTCCTGGGTGACCTTTGGCGCCGAGCAAGGTAGCTTTCAATGCCAGAAGTGGATGTATGTTCATATAATTCCATTTGATATACCCATCATCATGTAAAGCGCATCATAGATTTCCATCCCTTTACGAAATCCGCCATGAGTGCAAACAATGTGATATTCCTTGTAATATCAGGTACATTGATAGTCAAATTTCCAACATATATATCCTCAGAATTTCCCAAACAATTACCGTAGTAGAGTTTCACAGAAACCATACGAAACCAGACTTCACAAGAAACAAAATGGAAAGAAAAAGCTAAGCATAATTACATTAACCCTTAATAATTCCACTCAGTCTTTGAATACACAGGACACGAATACACAAGATGCGAAAGATGGTGTAAAACAGGCGTAATACTTTGCAGAAAACACCTTCCGTCGTTCTTTTACATCTTAACATTACCATGTCTCTATGGCAACTCTTGATATTTTAGGAAATGAGCCAGGACTTTATTATGAAATCAGTACAAACACAACAGCAAAATATACCAATGCAAAAAAATTACGTAGCGCACTTGCACAAAATTTCGCACCAGTTCTTTCGATAGCGTGTACACAAAAGTTGACAAACCATTCTTTTTTCTGTAGTGAAAAACATGTACCGCTAATCTGCTACACAACCACCAATCTCACCGATACATCACTGGCCGTACACAACACAACTCACAATGACTGAATGTAAGACAAAGAGGAAAGAATGTGAAGCAGACAAAACCCACTGCGAGAACTAGTTCAAATAACGATAAAAACGCCATAAAATGCCGTAGCTGGGGGATTAACTTTGGAAGAGCTGCTGGGTGAAATCCAGATAGTCGAAGGAGTTGGGCACTTCGCGACCGCTCTTGGGATCCACATAGCGTTTCATCTTGGCCATGCAGTAATCGGCCTGCTCCTTGCTCAGGTTCTACAATCGCAAAATATCATTCAAATACTTTTCTCTTCAGTATTCATAACGAGCGCGGTATGCGTTGGTGTTTTCAGTGCTCTACATGCTATAAACTTCCATTTTTCTACTATGCCACGCCGAAACTGTACACCACACTTTAATCAAATTAACTGCGTTGCTTACAGCATAGAGCTCATCGGCCATCAAGTAGGGGCGTTCTTCTGCCGACAACGCCTTGAAGGCCAGTAGGATCTCCTCCTTGGAGCGCACGTTCTCGGTTTCGCGGCTGATCATAAACGCCATGTAATCCTGCAGGGTGATGTAGCCGATACTGCAAACAAACACAAAATTATTATAAACTAACCCTGCGAGATATTTTCTCATATTTACCGATTGCGGTCCACGTCATCCAGGATGGCCTCGAACTCTGCATCATGATCACCCTCTTCCACCATGGGCAGATCATAGCCCAGCGCACGGAGGCAGGATTTGAACTGTTGATGGTCTAGTTTTCCACTGCGATCTTTGTCGAAATGCCTAACCAATGCAACAGAGTATATTGGATAATAAGCTCACTGCAAGAAGAAAACTCATTCCGCAGACCTACTTGAACATCATACTGAAATCGCGCAGGGAATCCTCCGTGACACCGCTTGTGTTACGCGCCTGGATCTGTTGTTCGAGGTTATGCTGCATGCGCATGCCTAACTGGTCCAGCTGTTCCCATTGCTGGGCCAGGGCCACGGTGCTGTGCTCCGTGTAGCGGTTATCCAGGATAAGATGCTCTTCCAGCATCGCACCGAGATCTTCGATCTTCTTCAGCCGGTCACGCTGCGCCCGTACTTCGTGGGCTTTCCGCTGCACAGGCAATAACCGTCACGTATTCATTCATTAATTCATACGGTCATTTATACGCTAGTTATTGTCGTATACTATGTTAACAAAGGAATGACATAATGGTGTAGCTTACGCGGATTTGCTCCAGCTGACTTTCGAGGGAGCCGGTGGTTTCCATCATGGAGGTCCTGGCTTCCGTTAGCCATTGGTAGAACGCGTTGG